>NC_056737.1:589331020-589426020 GCF_019279795.1 Protopterus annectens | reverse complement strand
GTTTGCTCTGAAGAAATCTTGCCAATTTTCAGATGATATAATTCATTTTTTTTTTTATAAAAAGTGTCTTGCATCTCAGTGGTGTGATTTTTTTGTAGTTTGCCAGTTTACATAATTTCTGTTTTTGAGTTTGTGCGCTGATTATTGTAAACTCTTGATAGCAACCTGGCTAATGGACAAAACCCACTTATTTAGGCTTGGTGGAATGTTTCTGAAAAACACCTGACACCAATGTGACACCAGGGCTTCATTCTGCGATATTGGAACATCTACTATCTGGCATATACTTCACTGACATTAAAGCTAACACCAAGAATCTCTGGCTGACCAAGTTTGCTTACATCCTACAAAGTTGGGGCTATCATCAACATTTCAGATTACACCTTTATCCTTCAAAAAGGCTTTATCCACATGAATTTATGGTGTCAGGACCATGGATTGAAGCTTAATGCAAAAAACATAGCATTGTACTCTTTGTGAAAGAAGAACAACCCTTCAACTTCCAAAGGGCACCTCCCCCAAAACTGATGCTGTCATTAAAGAGATGAGTGCTGTCATGGACAATGAACTCTTATTCAACCACTGTCAATCGTTGTTAGGAAATCCTTTTATACCAGCTAATTGATAGGGGCATATCCTCTTGGTACAAAGAAGTTATTGTTCCACTTGACATTTCTCTTTTCAGGTCTGTATTAACCCTTTGGCATGTATCTATTCAAGCATATTGTCAAATTAGAAAAAAAAATACAGTTTCTTCATATGCATTTCCTTAGCTATACTGAGCATCTAAAGCCTCTGTCACTCTGTTCTGTCTCTTTATAGATTTGTATGTGGTGGTCTGTCTAGTTCTACAAGGCTGTAAACACTCTGCCTTAGTTGACATCTTTCATGTTTGTAAAACTGGAATCATGATGACTACCCACTCAGGAGGGGGGAGTTTGAGCTAAATGTGTTTACTAGTATGTCTGCAATATAATCAGGTCCTGCTGGCAGGACAGATACCCCTTCAAAAGGTTATCCTTCCTTGGCAGAATGAATGCCATCCCATACATGCAACCAATACAGGCACATGTCATCCCACACACGTAACCAATACAGGCAGAAATGCAGATTGCAGCATCTCAAGAGATGAAGAGTTCAAAAGCTGTATGTAGCATGAAAATGCAGTGAACAGCATTATAACATGACTACGTACCATCTCGCAGACAATGTATAGTCAAACAAAGGCAATTAATGGGGACAGCTATAGTATGTGATTCACAGAGAACACAGAGGCCATGGCATACCAATATATACTGAAGAGACAGGACTTTCAATGAAACTGGATATTATATAACAGTGATTTGCATCTGAAACAGAGAGAATGCTACTGATGTACAGGTTAACAAATATATAGAAGAACCTACTATGATACATGAACCAAACAGTCCATACCGTATACATATGTATACAGCAATGACTGGGGTACTGAACTGTCACGGCAGAAAACTGGAGACATGACTTACCAGTACAGACCTATAGTATTATTTATTTATTATTTATTTTATTTTACATTTTTTTACTGGGAAAGTCCAACTGGGATAAGACCCATTTTCAGCAGAGGCCCGGAGAGAAAAGCTCCACATACAAAGATTATACAAAACCTATACAAGAAATTATAAAAAAAAAATACAGGACTTACAGTACACCAGAAATTGCATTCTGTGCTATTATAGCTGACATTTGTATTATACAATCATCTAATATAATTCCTTATTGTAGTGTAGACATTGTAGGTTCTAAAAGTAAGCCGAGGAAGAGTTTGTAGGGGGGAAATTGAATAGTAAAAGATGAGGTTAGAGATTATCTAGACATGAGGGAGCATAGATTATGAGGTGGTTAGGGAAGAAGAAAAAGTATGACCAGAAACTATTAAAACTAGTTAACCTGGAGTAGTACAGGAACAAAGCCAGGTGTCATTAAGATAAGTTTTAAGAATCTTTTTGACTTGGTTAGTATTTCTGTTGGTTCTGATGCTGTGAGGTAGTGAAATCAACCTTGTTTTTACATAATGAGAAAATAGTGAGTCCTCTGCCGTATTAGTGGAGTTGGACATGTGTAGTAAAGATTTATTTGTTGAGTGAAGACTTCGATTTGTGGTATGGGGCTGGAGAATATTTAGAAGGACACTGTTTTTTTCAGGTTGATATACTAGTGTGTGTGCTAAGGTTAATTGGTTATAGGATAGAAGTTGTGGGAGTTCTAAACAGGAGAGTTTCTTTAAGGAGTGACAGTGGTGGGTATGGTGTGGGTAGTCAGTTGCAAATTTAGCTATTTTATTGCCGCATGTTTCAAGTTTAATTAAATCTGTCTTTTTAAGGTTGGTGAGAATTGGGGAAAGTATACAGAAGTGTTGATAGAAGATGGGTTCTAGCAATGGCAACCCTAGAGGTGTTAGTTAGATACTTTTTATTTCTCTAAAGAGTACCCATTTTTTGTGAACTTTCTTAACTGTTTGTGCAATTTGTAGTTGAAATCTTAGGTTATCTATTACTAGACCTAGTAGTTTTGTTTGTGAATCAGCATTCATTTTAATATTATTCCTACCAGTAATGTGGAAGGTGCTGGGGGGGTGGGATCTTGTGGGTTGGAAGATCATGAGTTTTGTTTTATTGGGGTTGAGTATGAGTTGATGGTTAGAGAGCCATAGCTCGGTATCTGAGAATGATTTTTGGGTTATATCATGGAGGTGTTGCAAGATATTAGTGGCATGTATAAGTGTTGTGCCATCTGCATATTGGATAGTTGAAGCCAGTGGGGTAGTACTATGGAGGTTGTTTGTAAAAATAATGAAGAATAGCAGCCCAATAACTGAGCCTTGAGGTACTTCTAGTGTGACAGAATGTCACATTTCATTATAATTTAATTATAACGAAAGACAGCATCATGTGTGGGGCTAGCAGGAGATAATATCTATGATTCTATACATTTAACAAACAACAAGGAGTGTAACACCATGGCTAATGTTTGTTTACCTTCAATGGTGCAAGAACAGATTTGTTGACAGGAGGCAAATTCACTTCACAAAAAACAATTTCTGAAAAGACATAAGGAGCAGGCAAATAGTAGGATTCATGGGCTAGGACTGAGTACCACACGTGTAAGTTGCATGGATAGCAGACTTGTCAGATACATTACAAATGTTATGTCACAAGACATCCATAGTCCACAGTCACCAAATATGGAAGACCAAATTTTCAGGTCAGCACAGAATACTGTGTGATTTTTTTGGAATTGTTTTGGCCGTATCTCCCTTTGACCATCAAGCTCCTATCACCTGTTGGCTCATTTGTCCCATCTGATCCCAGCTTTCTAGGGCACCACTAGACAAATGCAAAGACCTATGGATCTGTTAATCATGGTAGGGAATAAGAGATTGTATTGTATGCTATTAACATCCACTTATTTGCTGGAAAGTTTAAGGAAATATCCACTATTGTGAACCCAGTGTGAGTGCATACTTCCACATTACTGCAGTTCCAGCTAGAGTATTTTTGTTCTTCTTGGTGGGCTAATACTACCTGCACTCCCCAATGCAAGTGCTGTAATCCAAGACCACCCCCAAGGTAGAGCTTATACTTACTCTGTAGGATGGGCAAACTCAGCAGTAATTCCATACTTCCATATGTCCACAGGTGGCTCTGCAGATGCCTGGGTCATTAGCTTAACCTGAGTCATTTGTGACCCACTCTGGGGAAAAACCTCTTTGATGCAAGCTGATAAATGATATATAAAGACTGAATGGACTACACCTTGGTTAAACATATTAGTAGCACATCAACAATATTGTAATAAGCAAGTAATATCACCACTGGTCGCAGGTCACTCAATAAATGGCGTGGAGAAAGTCCAAAGTAAAAGTTACTTGATCTCCTCATGGAAACACTGTCTTGGCCACAAGTGTGGATTGTCAGTTTGTGAAATACATCCCAAGAAGGATAACAATATTATACTGAATAATCCACTAAGGAACACATAAGGCATGCCCATGATGGAGCCTTTTACAAGATAATGGTCAGCATTTACAAACTTCCATCCTTTGCATAGGCAATGTTCATACATATTAGCTGCCTGGGTGAAAATAACATCAAAGTTCACACAGCATAATCAAGCTGCATGACAGAGTTACCACAATTTTGAAAAATTAAAGTGCAAGGAAGTGGTACATTCCCTTGCCAACAGGACAAATTAGTTCAGGACATCAACATTTGATTGTGCACCTAACAGCAGAGAAGCCATTATCCAGTAATACTCGTGTGAAACAATTAGTAATCAGCTGTGTGCAAACATGCCAAAGCTAGCATCATAGGTAGAAGATGAAATGAACTACAAACATCAGTTATATCAGTAAGATTTAAAAAGTGAAAATCAGGTTATAGTTCCTGATGACTATTGAAGAAAGATTTATAGACAGATGGAGCTAAATGTATTATTTGTTATGAGTTTAAGGGAGTCTGTTTGTATTATGGGGATGCACTGGCAAGAACACACACAGCACCTCAGGATGTTTGCCCTGTGTTAACGCTTGAAGGAAGAGGATGTAAGTCTAACAACACACACACACACACACACACACACACACACACACACACACACACACACACACACACACACACACACACACACACACACACACAAAAATACACACAGAATAACAGCATGTTTGCCCTGTATGAACACTTGAATGGATGGGATTTAAAGGCAAGAAAACACACAGTACACCAACCTGTGCATCTTGATTTTAAATTGTGCAATAAGAACTAGGTTGAAAGGGAGAAAATGGGATTGAGGTCACACTACACAGACTGTTTGCTCTGTATTTGAACACCATGGTTTTCGAACACCATGGTTTGCCCAAAAGGAAAGGGCGAGAACTTGTGAAACAGCTTAGTACTCTGTGTACTTTGCATTTTAAAAATACATTTAGTACCCAGAGGATTATGTAGGATATGGCAGGGATATACAGTACAGCACAATGAACACCTTACAAAGTTAAGGCACTCTTGGCACTATTAATGTTTATCCATACTAGTGGGGGTAAGAGATATTGTGGAATTGCAACACAAAAGCTTTTATAACTTGACAGAAAGGCACACACACACTCTCACATGCAAACATCAACAACAGGTGTGTGTGTATGTGTGTGTGTTTGTGTGCTCATGCATCTGTCATTCTTTGTGTGCTGCTAGACATGCTCTGGAAATAACAAAACAATGGCGTGGTTGTGATTGCTGGACTACTGCACAAGAGTGGGCAATGAGTCAGTAAAACACAGAAATCTTCTAAATTACTGTTGTCCCAATGCCTACAGTATTGTTGTTTGTTTCTGTACTACCAATAACCTATATCAAATATTCTATTAAATACACACAGCAGATCCATATGGATGTATCTGAATTCTTATGAAATAGCAGAGGAATGTCCGGCAATAGAGATCAAATGACATACTGCTTTATGGATATTTAAAGAGATATGATTTATATGCATTGCAATACTCATTCCTGCATTACCTAATCAGGGCTTTGCACTCAGGGTCTGATACCATATGCTATATAAATATTTGCTATTTCACTGAATTTTGATCATTTTTGTAATTATTCTTTTTACTTACTGGTGATATTCTGCAGACAGCCCTGTTAATGCATACAGAGTTGCAGATATCCGTTGCCTGAGAATTGGTGTTTCTGTATTTTGAGGGTGGTGCGTGCACTTGAAGAAAGTCTTTTTCCTCTAGCTGTGTTGAACTTGGGGGGGGGGGGTAGAAGGGGTACAACCTCCTGTAAGTGAAGCGTGAAGAGCTTTGACCCAAAAAATGTTTTTCAATGACATTAAATTATCTCTTTTTGCAGAATTGCTTGTATGATCTGATCATGTTATTTACAGTTTATAAAATGTTTGTTTGTTTCAAACATTTCAATTTTCTAAATGTTTAATTTAATATTTTCACCAAAATATTTTACGGTACAACTCTGATATCAATCAAACTTTATGTCAACAAATGAAGCCATATTTAAGCTACAGGTAACAATGGCAGTATGCATTCTTTGGTATTACCTAGAATTAGGCACCATTATGCCACCTTTATCCTATAAAGTTCGACACCTCCTCTAAGAAAAGTGATGATATAAAAAAACCTTGCAGAGGTTCATGCTTTAGTCCCAGCTATATCTTTGCAAGTTTGTTCTCTCTTATGTTTTATTTTCTATTAGAGTTTATATATTTTCAGGCTTAATTTACCCTAAATTACACACACACACACACACACACACACACACACACACACACACACACACACACACACACACACACACACACACACACGCACACACACACACACACACACACACACACATACACACACACACACACACACACACACACACACACACACACACACACACACACACACACACACATGCGCACAAAGGGATTCTGTCACATCAAAAAGTGACATACTTTGTACACTACATTAAAAAGTGAGGCTGGACTTCTTTTAGTTGCTTACTGACATTTTTTCCAGTTTACTGGAGAAGATTCTGTCACCTTATTGAGAGTTTGTATATTTTTATTCCACTCCTTTACTTTTATTTGTTTATGTATTTTTATTTATGTATGTATTTCCTTTGCTAACTGGGATAAGGCCTACTGAGCCTTGCCAAAGGTCCCTTTTCATCAGCTTCCTGGGAATAAAAGATAGCAACTCAAATATTCATCAGTGAGTTATATGTTTGCACTTTTGATTGCCCGTCACAGAACAGTAAGTAAAGGCAGCATTCCAAGCACAGTGCATTTTCTGATTTACTTCAAGAGTTTCCCATCAGATGCTGAAGTCCCAAGTGGAAGATAAGTTTTACATTTTGAAAAGTCCTGCTGTTCCTCAGCTTATGAAATGGTACTACTTGTATATTTATTTTTGCTACATACAGATCTTAAGATTCACTGCATGTGAGATAAGTGGGAAGCAGGTAATCCTCTCAGAAAAGTACATACATATAAAATATCAATACAGAGGGTTATGACTGGGTCTCCGATCATAACTACATTATTATGTGTTGAAGACATTGATGCCAAGAGGCTAAATTGCGGCATCCATGTTGAGAGCGCATAATAATGGTGATATCCAGTCATAACTCTTTGTAGTGCATGAAGTTTCACTACTCCATGTAGTGCCTGTTAAAAATAGCAGAAATTAAGTGTTTTACCAGCTTTGAAAGCCAGTAAAGCACTTAGCAAGTGCTGTTGCATAGACAGCAAGTAAAGGAAAAAAACAGGGACAGTTTTTAAATACTATTCTAATTTAAATAAGTTACTTACAGACTAGCATCTTTAAACTTTAGTGGTCATGGGAGAATAGATATTTTAGGACCAAAGGAACATCACTTCCTCATCCCTGACTTTCACAGCACTTATGGGGTATGTAACATTTGTTACATACTTTTGAAACTGCTGTTGCAATCAGATCTCACACTACAGTCACTTATAAGTAGTTTATCTTTTATCTGATTTTGGGGTGTAATCACTGCACTCCATGTACTACAAAAACATTAATAAAAAAGAAAAGCACATACACATTTATTTTTAGAACTCCTATGTGATTGCATGCTTTAAAACATTTTAAATGAAAAATGTTTATACTGTGCTTTGTCATATGGTTGCATAATTTTCATGCATCTTCCTTATAGTGTTATTTAGAGCCCCATGTTAGAATGATGGACTGTATCATTTTGTATCACACATAATGTTTTGGCTTTCACAAAATGTTTCTCTGTTAAAACTGTATTTCCTGCGGCTTAAAACAGAATTTATGAACAATTCCCACCATTAAAAAACAGTCCGCTTTAAGGTGTTTAATAATGACTGTAACTTAGTCATTAGTTATTAAGACCCCAGACTTAAATCTTTTTATATAGTGTAGAACTGTTTTAGAGAGACATACAAGACCTTTGTCTCATTGGTATTTATCAACAAAAATCTAATTAAAATGCATCTCAAGTTTTAGGGTAAGCTAAATTACAAAGTGTATGAAGGATTGTACAGATACGTATGCTAATCAACATAAATCCAATCTGATGATAGTATCAGCAGAAATCTGAGTTTCATTTCCTTTTAACATTTCTACAGCCGAAAAGATATGAAAAGCGGGTAGTATCAATACTGCTCAGCTTGGTTCTTTGCACTTTGATAAATGTGACAGAAGACTTAGCCTGCAGTAAATACAAGATGGAAACAAACTGATAGAGCAAGAAGTCAGCCAAGAGTTTTGCCACAGGGTGTCAAGTGAAAATTTACTGCAGTGCACTGTTGCTTCTACAATCAATAAATTCTACAAAGATTAAATTGCTTCTCCATTTTCTCTACATTCGTTTTGGCTTCAGGTCTGTTTGGTCATACTTACCTTAACAGCACAAAAGTGAAACACTCAAAAGACAATGCAAAAGGGCTTTGGATAGAAATATTAGAAACAAAGACATGTGGCAATTCACATTTCTTTTTACCATGTATGTAAATAAATACAGAGTGGATTAGAACAGTTAACATAAAACCAACTACACTGTTTTGGAGAAATGCTTTCAGTTGTGTGTGCTGACGATCAAGAAGTTGATATTTACCATTGAACATTCACACCAGATTATATTTATAGGTCAGATGATTTATCTAGTCTCCATCCTTTAATTTTGTCAACATAATTATTTAACAAGACAGGTATCGACTAACACAGTCATTGAATTACAACATAGAAAAACATTGTTTCTGTATAAATGTAGCTGCTACTTATATGTTCTGTAAAAGAGTGCTAGAAGTAAGGGTACTGCAGACTGCAGAGTTCATCAAAAGAAGAAAGAAAACATGCATACCTGACTCCATAAGTCTTTTTAGACAAGGCATGTATTCTGTACTTTGTATTGGTTATTGCTGGGAAGGGTAGGTGTTGAACCACACAGGAAAAAAACAGGAAAAAAAATCTATCTATCTATCTATCTATCTATCTATCTATCTATCTATCTATCTATCTATCTATATCTCCATCTATCTATCTATCTATCTATCTATCTATCTATCTATCTAGATTGGAGCAATATAAATAGTGAAAAAAATTGTGATATTGATAGCTAGAGCTTGGAATCTTACCCCATTAAAGGTAATCGTACAAAAATGCCCTTGGCTATTACCAGGAGACCAGTGAGAATTTTAACAGCACTGTATAACAGAAAACATTTTTGGGAGACTTAAATGTCACATTAGTTGCACCCATCTCTGTTGGATGAGACAAAAAGCCAATAGAATCAGACTGAGGTATTCAGGACACATATAACTGCTCCTGAGATAGAAATATTGCCATAAAGTGTACAGTCAAAACATTCTTAAATAATTTTGCCAGAATGAGACTACCAATAAAAAACTCCTACCTACAAATGTCTATGGAACTAGTGAATCAACTACACTTGTTGATAAAGGATCTGAACAGTTATTTTGGGGAAGCAACTTTTCAAGAGAGGGTCAATTATGTCAGCTTATACGTGGGAATATACAAAAGCAAGATAATGGTTGATGAAGTGACAAGAAATGCCTTAGAATTTCAGGAAAAGAAGCACGTAGTGACCTTTTTGTTTCAATTGTAGCCTGTAATAAGAAAGACCTAATATCACTGCACACTGCTAGACTACTTTCTGTGGAAAACATAAGATTACTCAGATGTCTTACAGATGTGCTGGGTACCTATGACAGCATACAAAAAAATAACTGCATAACTGTAACCTTACTTTATGACTGACCTTAGAGAGAGGTGATAAACTTCTTGCTGTCTAGCTTTTCTAAGGATGGAGATATCTCTGGGAAGAAAACTTAAATAAACTGGTGCTAAACTATCCATCTATTCAGAGATATGCAGTAATTAGAAAAGAAAGGAACACAGTAAATAAAGAAGGCAGGATGACAGAAATCATTCAATTAATGAGTTAAAAATGGTTCACAATGTACAGAACACTATAGAGTAAACAAACAAATAGAGGAGATTACACTGAAACTGTAATGAAACCATATCTCGATAGTACAATATCTAGATAGTGAAGCTTGTGAAGAACGGATGTATCAGCAACTAGATGCTATCAAAGACAGTGTGAAACAATTTGTTAAGACATGGGATTCAGTAAAACCTATACTAAGTGTACACTGTTTTGAGTGAACAGACAACACAAGCATAACTAACATCTTCTTCATCCTAATTTTAGTTTTCCTACTGATTTTCTTGCAGCTTTAAATATTGAGGGAGATTCATAAAGGTTACCACAAAGTGTAGACTACATGTATACTTAGTATAATCTTTCTGAGTGATTAGAAATCACAAAAAAATGTGGTAGGGATGTTCTTGAACTGCTTTGTTCTGCTTTGTGAGGAAATGCTTCACATTTGCCTTACTCTGATAAACAACTGAGCTCTTTAAAAACTTTAAAAACTTTATCCATTGCTACATGCCTAGGAAATGTACTTTTTTTATAGAATTAAGTCCAGTTTTTAATTGTCTATGATTTAAAAAATTCAGGTGATTATGGTGGTGTTTTTGGAGCTGTGATTTGTGTAGTGTTTTCTGTATTTATGCTGTGGTTTCTGTAATGGAGAGTTTAGAGGTGTGCTGTGCTTTGTGTCATGTTGTATTTGGAGATGTGCTGAATTTTATGTGATCTTTTGTCTGGAAAGCAAAGGTTATCTTAATGAAAAGTAATTGGGCACACTGTTGCAGTGATTTGTTAATTCTGTGAAGAAGAAGGTGGTGCAAATTGTTTTTTAACCTAACTGCAGAAGTCAGAACAATAATTTTTAATGCTGAAAGATATGTTGGGCATTGTTTGCAGACCCTAAAATATTTACAGACTCTGTTGCTTATTGCATTAACATATACCTGCACATGTATTGACAGAATTCTTGAAATAGGTGCATGTTTCTCACTGTATTTTGGGTCGCACTGTATTTTGGGTTGCTGCTTCTATACCCTTCCTGTTTGGCATATACTTCTCAGAGGTACAGGCAAGCACAGGAGGACTATGGCTGACCAAGTTCGTAGACAACTGCAAACTAGGAGCTATAATTGTCTCTCCGGCTGACACAGACATCCTCCAAAAGGGTCTCACTGAGACAGATACCTGGTGTCAAAGCCATGGCCTCAAGCTAAATGCCAAAAAGTGCATAGTCATCCCCTTTGGAAAAAACAAAGTACCCACAAACTACCACATAGGTGATAGCCACCTAAATACGGAAGATGTAATAAGGGATCTGGGGACCCAAGTAGATAGTAACCTCTCCTTTGATAATCACATTGCCAAAGTGGTTAGAAAATCCTTCTATGTGGCTCACCTAATCACAAAAGGGTTTGCATCCAGATTGAAAGAGGTCCTTGGGCCCCTCTCTGTATCACTCATCAGACCCATCATAGAGTACAATGCCCAATTTGGGATGTACCTTACAATACACCTGCAACAACTGGAAAGACCACAGAAGTACCTCACCAAGAGGATCACTGGCCTTAAGCAGATGCCCTATGCAGCTTGACTGAAGAAACCCCAGCTGTACTTGGTTGCATACCACCTACTCAGAGGTGATCTCTGCCTGACATACAAGGCCATGTCCAACCCAGAATTGATGGACATGCTCCACCTAAAGAAAACCATATCCTTTCGAGCCACATGCTCCAGGGATATAAACTTCACCACAACAATAAATAGGACGTGCTGGAGGTATAGATTCCTGTCCCAGAGACTTCCCATGCTCTGGAACAAGATTCCAGTCTACATTAGTTAGAGCTCCTCACTAACCCTCTTCAAGAGAAATCTTGACGAGTGGATGGGAAACAGAAAGTTTACCCCAGGGATCACTTCAATGGCTCTGCTAGACAGAGGCACAGGGAACTAATCTAACGGAGTTGTGAAAGCCAACACATGGCTAGGCTTATAAATGTCTACAGGCAGATAGCCTAGTACCTGCCTATGAGCCTATGAACTTATGAATACAGATCATGTACACTTTTACACTTAGTGTAGGTATTATTGAATCACAAAATAGGAAAAAAATCCCACTTGCCTACACAATATTTTAGGTTGAGTATACTTCAAATGCAAACACATTACACCAAACATTTAATCTCAAAGTAAGAAAAAATCCCACTTACCTACACAATATTTTAGGTGGAGTAAACTTCAAATGCAAACACATCACACCAAAAATTTAATGAAAATCAGGCAAAGAAACAATGGAGATTGCATATGAGGGCCAGTAATCAAGGAACCCCAATCCTCACCACTGACTTCAGTGAGCGATGGCCACTAGGAAGAAAAATGGATACACACAGTATTTTTAGATGCAGCTGTCTGCACCATGGACAATTTCCCTTAAGAGTACACAGGGAACACACTCCAGACCTGAGGCTGGACTCTCTTTCTCTCTCTCCAGGCCCCAAACAAGGCTCCACACTGACCACTTTGAGGCTCTGTGTCCCTGTTCCATGTAGCTAACATACACACTTTGATATTTGATTTTCACCCACACACACACACACACACACACACACACACACACACACACACACACACACTCACTCCTGGGAAAAGCTGGCAAAAATTTACCAGCTGTGTCCCCTCTGCCCAGACTATAGGGTAATTACGCTGCCACCAGTCAGCTACTCTAAGGCTCTTACAAGGGTACCCAATTATACTGAGTAAAATTAATATTAATACAAATGTTAGAGTTTGACCAATGCAGCAAGGCTTTCAGGAGCAGCCACAGTGTCACTAAAATAAGCAAAAGTACTTTTAAGTTGTTAAAGAATTTTCTAAAAGACCAGCCACAATGAAATGTATAGAAATATTTAATAATAAATAATCAACTAGAAAACATGAGAATATTAAATATCTGCTTACAATAAACACCAGAGTTTTAGCCACAGGAGATATAAAAAAATAGCACAGTTGGATAGATTCACACAGATGCAGAAAAACAATACTTGACTAATCTCACTATATTTTCCTGACTGACTAAAGAATTGCTGTTCCCTGGTTACTTACTAAAGCAAGACAAGATGAAGTGTGTTGAGTTGCTTACTATGCAGCAAGGCAATATGAGGTGTGTGGTTGTGTGAGATATCTGTGAGAGATCTTTTTTGTCAGTTTCCAAAATACAAAATGCTGCTACAAGAGTTCCAGAATATCTCTCACTAATATCTAAAAAAATCATTTCAGTGCTGGTTATAGAATGACATCACATCTGGTTACCTGACTCTGATACAGTACACAGAGCTTTGCTAAGATTTGTTGCAGCATCTGAAAGCTATAAAACAATTAAAAAAACTTCCACCCTTCCAGGGTAGCAATTAATTCACCCCTAAGGACAATACAGTAAAACTCCTAGTCCTGATTTTCCTAGACATTTTTGTCTCTGGCTGCAATCAGAACTGTAAGATAAATCTTTATGGCCTAAACCAACACATTTAATTTTCAACCTATTTTTCAAAATTAACTGGACTGAGATTAACTTCTTTCCTTCCAGAATTCTCTGTTAAAACATATACATTTAATAAGTTATAATAATACCGTCTGACATATATATTTCTTTTCTGTCCAGCAGGACCCACTGTTGATGCATTTTTAATGCAAGCGACTTTACAAATACATTTTTAACTCAAGCATCTGTACAAATCAGTGTGATAGTCATATGACATAAATTTCTTTACAAAACTCCCAATAGCTATGGTGGCATATGTTACACATGCACTGCCCTACTTTCCTTGGCACAGATGGCACTACCTCATATCATCACAGTTACCACAAAGTGTAGACTACGTGAACATTTGGTGTAATCTTTCTGAGTGATTAGAAATCACAGAAAATGTGGTAGGGATGTTCTTGAATACAGATCATGTACACTTAGTGTAGGTGTTATTGAATCTCAAAGTAAGAAAATAATCCCACTTACTTGCACAATATTTTAGGTAGTATATACTTTAAATGAAAACACATTACACCATAATGAAAGTCAGGCAAAGAAATGATGGAGACTGCATATATGGAATGATTTTGCTATTCACCTATTTCTGCAAGGGGATATTGTTCTCTATGCTCATCCCCTTAATAATTACAGTATAATCTAATTCAAACAGACCCATTTTGTGTAAGTAAATATGACGTTTGAAATAGATGCAATCAGTGGTTACTTTTTATATCCAATTGCAACTGCACATTATGGGGAAATAAATTAGTGCAAAATAGTGATCTTGCTTTTTTAGGCTAATTAATACACACAAAAGTTTATTTGTAAAACATGACTTATTAAGGAAAAAAATACTGTTAGGCTTGTGTAATAAGCTTAACTGGTCCATTTTCTTTTCACATTTATAGAACTTGTCCAGTATAAAATGAAAACCTGCCAGTCTAACATGCTGATTTATTATTGTTATTTATTATTGTTATTGAGATTTTAGTTGTAGGAATTTGTTTATAATAAGTGATTATTTGCTATAATCATGGACAATATATATGAAGCCAGTTTTGCATACATGTTCATTACCATATCACAAGGAAACTGTGGAATATATCAAGAGGAAGTAACAGCACTCACATGGCTGCTAAATGGTGAGGTGGTACTTACACATTTTGAATTACATTGGTAGTGAACTGTATTTACCCTCACCAGTACAACATAACCTGATTTCCTTTTTTACAGAATGCATGTATAGACTGCATACAATGCATTACTTTTAATCCTTTTGAGTGCCTACTTATAGTTAATCTCACTTTGAATAGCTTAGCTTTTGTTAAGGTTTAATGAATCCTTTTTAGGACTTAGTTCATCAGCACAGGACTGCAGAAATAACAGCTTAAAATCAATCATAAATTTTGGATGTATTACCATTCTATAAAGATGTGAAAAAAACTGTAATAACAACATAGATGATGTGCTCAAAAGTTCATTGGTCTATAGTTAAGAAGACAAGCTTGTACTGCACTGGCTTTCTGGAAGCTTGACTTATGTATCCTTATGTTGATATCTTCTGCTTCCCACACATATCAAGATTCTATATGAAGGAAGTTAATAACTGGTTTCTTTTTTGTATAAGAAATATTCTGTAAGCTTGGAAGACACTGTGTAATCTTCTTCTTGCTTTTTCCCAGTTAGGGGTCGCCAAAGCAGATCACCTTGTTCGCTCATGATTGGCAGTGGAGTGTTACTGTGTCAAGTTCCTAGTCCGGCGCCCAACCTTCCACAGAAGGCACACACTCACACCTAGGGCCAATTTAGAGTGTCCAATCCACCTGCAGCATGTCTTTGGGATGTGGGAGGAAACGGGAGCACCCAGAGGAAACCCAAGCGACCACAGGGAGGACATGCAGACTCTGCACAGAAGGAACCCCAGCCGAGTATCAAACCAGAGAACCTCTTGCTGCGAGGTGGCAATGCTAACCACTGCACCACCATGACCGCCCATGGAAGACACTGTGTAATGTTTTGTTATAATAGATATCTATTTTAATATTAGTCTCTCTGATATGGTGTTAGATGTCAAATTAAAGACTGGGTTTGTTGCCATCTGTTAAGGAAATGTATCTGTGTTGAAGGACCCACTAAACATTGCAATAAAATAGATCAGGGAACCTATGCTGGTTTGCTTTTGGATTCCACTGTCTTCATTGGAGTACATACTGAAAAAGTAGTTTATAAATTTTGTGAGCAACTAAAGCTTATCTCTTATCTATAGGACTTCTGACTTTCTACCATCTGAAGCTAGGAAATTCTCAACCAAATATGTGCTGTTAGGTAAGCTGCAATATCATCTGCCACCTAACACTCTACACACTTCTGATAACACAGCCCTGCTTCTGACCGTAGTCAGCAAGGTATGCAAATTAATTTACCTAATGAGCAGAAACTATTGCTGTAGCCTTCTTAACAAAGTTAACTTGTCATCAGTCACAGGTGGGGTCAATCAATTTCTTTCTACCCTATACAAATTAGTCATACAAAATATATGTCCTCTCTTTTTCTGTAGGTTTATAGTAAGACCACTGCATATTGAATAAAATTTAACATTGAAAATATCTTAACCCTAAAAAGTCCCCCATTTACCACTAATACAGAGGAGAAAGCATTTTCTAAACTTTGTGCAGCCTGAAAAAAGAATCTGCCTTTGCATTTAATACAACAAAAATCAGTGTTGTGAGCTGGCTTTTACCCCACAGTTCACTCAGAGAGAAACCTAAGGGCACCCTGAGGCAATATTTGCTGTCCTATATCTGCTGGGGAGGTTTCACTTTTTTATGGCCTATCTCATTTTCCTCCCTCCCTCCATTCCTCCCTCCATTCCTCCCTCCCTCCATCCAGTTATGTTGTTAAATCCTACTGGGTGCACATGCAAAGGAAATGTGTGATATGTCACCTGCCTCTGCAGAAGCTCAGCTATGTCCCATCCCTAATCACTCATTTGGTCCATGCCTTCCTAACATGATCCTCAGTTTTCCTAAGGAACATTATGTGTAATGCCTCATCCTTCCTAGTATGATCCTCAGTTTTCCTAAGGAACGTTATGCATAATGTCCCATCCTTCCTAGCACGATCCTCAGTTTTCCTAAGAAACTCTATGCTGAATGTCCCATCCTTCCTAGCATGATCCTTAGTTTTCCTAAGGAATATTATGTGGAATGTCTTGTTCTTCCACTGCCAACACCTCAATCTCTTGAGTTGCTAACTGAATTTAGGTTGCCTGTACTGTAGTTAGGGATTTATCTCTCTATGACATGGTGCTGGTGTAATAAAAAACACCTGAATCATTCAAAATGAACTCAATGAGTATCATTTTAAAGATTATCAGTGCAGGTCTTTCAGAAATATGGATACAATCTACAAATGTATTCCTATCCAAATTATCAATTCATAATCTGATAATTATGGATTAATACACTGTTCCATTTTATAGCAGTACTAAATTGTCTTTGATTGTTTTCCTCCATTAGACCTAGCCAGTGGCTCTACTAACTTTATCCATTTGGCCCATTTGTTCTATTTGAATCAAGAGTTAGGCATCCCTGGGGCTAGTCAAGAGCCATATGACCTATTTGTGCCTGTCTGTGCCACCTAATTAACCTATTAATTTCCTCTATGGTGTGAAGCACATGGTAGGAAACAGGCTAGCTATCAGGTCAAATAGAGTGACCAACCCTCTTTGGAGATCCCCTCAATATCAGCTCTTTTGAGCTTCACATGGTGCTGACTGTTGTGTGAAGTGAGCTTCTGCATGCTGACTTTCCCAGCCAGTGTGCTTGCATATGTGAAGGATATGCTCTTAGGCCAATGCTTTGATAGTGCAATGCCAAGATCTCCAGATGGTGAACCAGGGCCACCTACCTCTACCAGAATAGGAGAGCCTGAAGCAGCTGTTCACTCCCATCCTGTCTTCAATGACTCTTGTAGCACGTGAACCACCACTAAAACTCAGGTCATCTGGGTCATCAACAGGGTTTCCTCCTTCTACACCACAGAGCTTGGATATCGTTCTCACATTTTTATCTCTTTCACATTTACCTATTGAATTGCAAATGCCATATTTCATTTGCTTATTAATCTCTGTAAAATAATTTATTTGTTGTTACTTCATTTTTAACTATATACATTGTCGCAAAACATTGTAGTATCTGTTCCAGTGTGTTATTCCAAAGCTGTAATATACACTTCAGTGTGAGCCCACATCATGGCAAAAGGGCCTTTTGGCTGGTCCACTTACCTGGTTAAGAAATGGACAGAGAGACAGAAAGACAGACACACAGACAGATAAGCTAGGGAAGAAATTTTGAGCATGTTGTACCTCATTTAAGGTAAAGTATAAAAGCCAGAAATGCTTAGATCATTTATTTATTTATTTGCTTTTGTTGACTGAGTTAGTCTGGCTGTGCAGTAAAAAGAAAAAAAAAACTCTTCAGCAGAGACCCAGGGGAAGATCTTTATCCATGGAAATGACAAATATTTACACTCAGTAAATTAGTTCAGTAACGTGTTGAAGGACCTAGTACATTTATACACCATGTGATGAAATATAATAAATAATAGTTACATGGGTATGTTATTCAGTTGTACATTAGAGCTAAATGACATAGTATATATCATTACTTGAATTAACTATATATGAATCTGTGTGTTTTAGGTAATGAGTCAGTAATACAGTTTTAAGCAATAGGCAGTGGTAGTTTATGAAGGCTAAGTAATCAGATAAGTTCAGTAGTGCGAGAGTTAGCTTAGCGTAGTCTGACTTGATAGCTGAAGTAGATAATGGTACTGTGTTGAGAGTTTTAGAGTTAAGGTGTTTGAAACCTGGGCAAAGACTGGTGAGGAGAAGAAAAAATAAAAACAAAAGAACAAGAATGAGAAGTTGGGTGGAAGGAGCTATAGCAGAATTAAAACAAATAAGTTGAGAGTATAGGACTAGAGGGATTAGGAAGGTGGGGAAGAGAAAGAAGGAAATTAAGAAAGGCTGAGGTTAGTGGAGTGAAGGGCAGAGGTGAAGGGGATGAAGATGTTAAAACAAAAAGATGCATGCGGGAGGTTAGCTTAGGGAGTTAAGAGTTGAAGGAGTTATTAGTCTGTAAGGTTACCCAGATGAAGTGGATGAGCATAGTCATGAGTCATCCAAGTCTTGGCTTATGTTTGGTTTGATACTATGCAGGCTGCTGGTTTGCCTTAGACAGTAAAGCAATTTGTCCCATAGTATGATATGTAAGCCCAGTAAAGGGATTCTACAGCAGAGCTGTAGGATTTGCTAGTGAGAAGCAGTGATATGATAGTGGATCATAGGATATGTGGTAGGGAATGTTGTTGTGGATGGCTATTTATCTGGCTTATGTATGAAAGTATGGACAGTGGCTAATTAGGTTTAATTTATTATATATATATTGCAGTAGTTCTAATCAGTGCAGGTATTTCAGGGCTAGACAGTGGTGGCTTCTGTAGGGGAGGTTACCAGCAAGTTTTGCTATATTATTTTGATTAGCCTCAAGCTTGTTTAGTCTAGTAGTTTGTAACTTAGTAAATATAGGTGAAGCATAAACGAGTGGTGTGGGTAGGAGGTAAGATGAAGTTATGGTCTTCCTGACTGTGTTTGTAAGGTAAGAGTTGGATCTATATAGCAGTCTTAGTTTTCAAACTTTTTTTGATAGCTTGTTGTGTGTGCTTGTCAAATTTAAGGTTTTTGTCTATATTGCCACCCAGTAGCATTGTATGCATTATTATTTCTATGCCAATGTTGTTGTCTGAAGTAGTGGTGAAGGAGTTTTTCATGGTGGAAAATTGTTTGTGTGTACAAAGCATGAGTATGCTTTTCTTAGGATTTAGGAGTAAGTTTGCATTGTCTAGCAATAATTGAATTGGGGAGAAAGATGTCTGAGTGAAAGTTTGAACTTCTGTGAGATTTAGTGCAGTGCAGATTAGGGTAGAGTCATTTGCATATTGCACAACAGATAGATGTTTAGTGGCTGTCTGTAAGTTGTCAGTTTCAGTGATGCGACAGGCAGGACACTCACTCTTGGTGCAGGAGGCTGTGGGTTTTATTCCCACACCAGGTAGATCAATTGCTGACACTGTAGTGCCACATAAGGAGGGTGCTGCAGTCCTGAGTATGTCATCCTTCAGATGAGACTTTAAATCGAGGTCCCATCTGCTTGAATTGGTGGTAGCTCAAGTGAATGTAAAAGATTCCATGGCACCAACTCATTCACTCCACAGCAGCTCTTTTGAGTGTGCACCTTTAACTAGCTTAGTGGCTTAAGCCTTTAAAAACTAAGTTATCACCTTAGGAGTAGAAGAAACTCTCATTGAAAGAGAGGTCAAATATCAATAGAGTTGTGTTTGCCATCACATATGGTTCAGACAAAATCCTGGTAGTACCTTGTAGTAACATGGGTTTTGAATTTATTAATGCAATATGAACAATCCATATTTTGTTAGAGTAGTAGGTAGCTACTGCAGAGAGACCCTGAGGAGGAGCACTCGGCTGTAATGAGTTAAAAGGAGTAGTTTTTTTATTTGTATACATATATATAATTCATATTGTTACATATTTACATATTTACAATATTTACATATTTTAACATCATTCAGTGTATTATTTCTATTTTAAGTATTCCCCCAACTCTTTTACTTACAACCAAAACCATATTGTTTCCAATATTTTTGTCATTGTTCGTTTTCCATTGTATCTGAATTCATTAAGTCTTTCATTCCATATAGTCCATGTTACATAGAATATGATTCTGTTCATTTTCTTAGTTTCATTCTGGGAACTTGTCCCATAAAACCCATACTCTATCATGTCCATGTTTAACATTTCAAAATTTTAAATTACTTTTAATCAAATCATGTTTACATACTTCTTTCCACATTATTTGAATTCTCTCACAGTTTGAAAAAACATGTTCTGTAGTTTACATTTATTGCATATTCTATCCTGTTTTCTCTTGTATGGCATATTTCCCCCCACTGTTAATTTTCCCATGGAGATCCTCTACAAAAATCATTGCACTCTTTAATTCTTTTATAATTTCTGAATCTTGTCATTATTGCTTTCTCTTATCTCTCTGGCTCTTTCCATGGATCCACCAAATAAAAGGATAGCATAATGTTAGCATACCATTCTTTTCTGTTCTTTTCTATTATTCTTTTTTTTTAATTTCCAAAATACAATTTTACTGTAAAATTCTTTCATTTCTTCATTGATAACACTTTTACTTCTCTTTTTCATTCCCATTTCTTTCCAGATTTCTGCATAATTACAATACATTATTGTTTCTGTCAAATCCTTATTATTTTTCATTATTCCTTTTAGTACTTTATACATACATAAAGAGGCTGCATGCACAATTGGATTTGTCAGCCCCAATCCCCCTTTTTCATCTTTCATATACAAAATTCCCCTCTTAACTGGGTTTAGTCTTGACCCCCAAATAAATGAAAAACAATTTCTACCTAATTTATTTTTCATATTTCATTGGCATCATAAAAATATTTGCAATATAAGCTATTTTACCTATTATTATGGTGTATCTTACATGTGCTTTATTTTTATATAAAAACCTATATGTCTTCCAGAATGTGATCATGTCTTTGATTTCTTTAATAACTTTATTGCATTGTTCATGTCTGTATTCTGTCCTTCCAAATACTATTCCTAAAATATTTATACTCTTTACATTATATTCTACACCTCTTATAATACCTTCATACCAGTTTCCTTTGCTTTTCTCTTTATTTATGCATAAATCAATTTTCCTCAACTGTGTACTCAATTTTTCATTATTTTTTTTTCACCTAAACTTAAATTCTGATCATATAATCATTCTATTTTACATTGTCATTTTTTTAGTTACTATTCTCATGAAAATGTTATACTCTCTGCTATTCAGTGTAATTGGTCTGCAAATTTTTATTTAATCTTTATCATCTTTCTTTAATATAAATTTTATCACACCTGTGCAAATTTCTTTACATTTACTTCCTCTTTCTAGCCACTCATTCTTTACTTCTACAAACACCATATTTGCCAGTCATACATTTACTTATACATACTATATTCAATTCCACTGAAACCTGTAGCTGAATTAACATCAATATCTTTCAAGATATCACAAAACTCATTTATATTTATTTTTCTCTCTAAATATTCATTATCGCCCTTATGTAATTTTTCACCATTATAAATTTATTCTATGTCAACGTCTATTTTACTATATAAATCTAATACATGTTCTTTAGTTATTTCATATTTTTTTCTTGTTTTTTAACTTGTTTCCCTTCTTTATTTTTTATATTATTATCTTTCCTTCTTTTTCTATCTTACATAAGCACGGTGCTATTTTTTCTTTTTTCCTTGCAAACAATATTTTGCTTATATAAGAATTTATTAACCTTATCTTGATTTATTTTATATAATTCTTTTTCTTTTTTCATAAAATGATTTTTTCTTCTCTGTCAAGTCTTTAAATATTTTTGACTTAATATTTTGTATCCCATTTTTCTTTTTCTTTTCTATACATTCTAAAATACTTTTTTGTATTTCTTTTTGAATTGAATCCACTATATTGTCCAATTTTCATAAAAATATTTCATACTGATATGTAGTTGCCATAATTCTGTAATTTCTTTCTCCTGAATCTAAATCTTTTTCATTTCCTCTTTTTATGCCTTTTCCTATTTTAAAATATTCCATTCCTCATTTTCATGAATTATCTAAATCACCATATGACCAGAGAACCTGTTTTATTTAATTTTCTTTTGTGTAATTTTTAGGTATTTTGATATAAAAAAATAATCAATTTATTTCTTAATTTCATTTCTTTTGTAAGTCCAATGTTTATTTTCCCATATTGTTAATTTTCCACTTTTCATAATTTTAGTAACCATTTTAACATCACAACTATTCTTTTTATTTCTCAAATTACAATTAAAGTCACCTGACATTATTATATCAATGTTAACACAGACATAATTAGGCAGCGTTTTAAACATTGTTTCTCTTTCTTTTTTGTCACATATGCATATAAATCAATTAGTCTTTATACATAGTTTCCATCTTATATCTATTACTGTTATTCAACCAGTTCTACTATTGTAATAGCTAACATTTTTATATTTTCTTGGCATAGTATGCATATACCTGAACTTGTTTCTTTGTCTATATTCCAAATAACAATACAATTCCAAAGTTTTTCTGTTTCCACCCTTTCTTCTGTTAGTGTTCTAATGTCTTCTAGCCCTATTACTTGAACATCTACTGTATCTACTGCAGCACACCATTGTAAAATACTAATTCTTCTCTTAATAGTCTTCATACTCTTCACATTCAAAGCTTTAATGTTTTCAGCTTTATAGAACAGTTAGAATAATCTTCTTATCCCATACCTTTCTTATTCTCTCTTACCATTATATTTTTAAAATTTATTTTTCTTTCCCTAACTCCCTTTCCTATTGAATTTTTCTTGCCTTTTATTATATGCCACTCTGACTTTTCTTCATTCATTTCATCTCTCTCTTTCTTTTTATTTGCCTTTTTTTAATTTGAATACCATTTCTATTTTTTTGTTGTTGTGTGTTCTTGTATAGCATTCTTTTCTAACTCTTTTTCTTGTATAATTTCACTTTCATTTTCATTTCCATTGTCATTTTCATTTTCTTGTATTCTTACCTCACATTCGAACCATGCATTTCCTGTATTACCAGATTTCTTGCATTTCACTTCACATTTGTTTTCATTATGATCTGTCTGACCACATAAATAACATCTTTTTGCCACATTCATTAATAAAATGATCACTTTTTCCACAAAATTAACAAGTCTTTGGTTGCCATCTGCACTGCACAAAACCTCTACTTTCATGCACATTAATAGTACCAGGTATGTGTATCACATTGTCATTTTCCATTTTTAAAATTATTCCACATTCCAATCCCCAGTAGATAATCTTCTTTCATCATAGATTTTTGTAGTGTTCCCCACTTCTTTACATATTGTCAACAAATATTGTCTCAGTTTTTTTGCTCCCACTTCAGTTCTAAACTGAATCAAGATTCTTTTTTTTTGTTTGTTTGTTTGCCTGAAAAAGGCTTGCACAACATATTCTGACCATGGAAAGTCTGCTTTCTTTTTTCATAGGCCCCCAAAAAGTTTTCCATAGCCTGGCCAATTTCAAAAAACAATTCACAAAAAGTTTCTTTGTTAATTAAAATGAAAGCTCTTACCTCTTCAGCTTTTACTCCCAGAGGTGCATTAACATTGTCCCATACCTCATATATGTCCAGGCCTTTTTCTTTTTTACTACTCACCCAAACAACATATTTTTTCTTTACTTCCTTCATTTCTGTCTTCTTCTTTGCTCATTCTTACACTGTTTGAGCATAGGACTTTTTTCTGGAACCTTCTTTGGCTCTCTTTCCTTCTCTTTTTCTCCCTCTTCTATTTTTTTCCATAATGTCACTCCAGGATATACCAGTTCCACTTTTTGACTGACAGGGGTTAACTAGCTCCTCTAGCTACTCATCCTGCAACCCCCACAACTGGAGGGTTGAAATAACACATTTTTCTGCCATTTCTGCTCTTTCAAACAGTTTTTCTGGAAATTTTCTCCTGATTCTATCTCCATCTCTGCATTTAGCTCCATCTCCTTCCTGATCTCCTTACCATCAACAGACAATGTGTTTTCTGCTCCCACATCACCTGAAAACATTTCTGGCAGTGATTCTCTCACTTTGTCTTCATTTTCAACACATTTAACTTCCAAACTGCCTTAGCTCTCAGCAGCTATGTTTCTCCCCATTCCTCCTGGCTGATCAGAAAACAGGAAGTCAGGATGTGTAACACCCAATCTCTTCCCCCTTCTGCAAAGAGTAGGGGAAGTTCCTCGAGGCCCTGGCCAAATTTCCCCTAATAGTATAAATACCATGTCATGTCTCCCCTGAAAAGAGCCTAATAGCCTTGTGGGAGTAACCCAGCCAATTAAAGGATAACAATAAATAAATAAAAATAAAAATAAATAAATAAATGCATACATAAATAAATAAATAAATAAATAAATAAATAAATAAATAAATAATTGGAAAAATTAAAGAGCAGGGGTCGAGAACTGAGCCTTGGGGAGCTTCTACAGTGATAGCTAGAAAGGGGAAGAAATTGTTTTGCATGTTTACAGCCTGTTGTCTATCTGAAAGGCAGCTATAAAACCATGAAAGTGATAGGTGGGAGAGGCCTTGGGTAGAGAGTTTATTCAATAATTTTGAGTGGGAATTTGTGTGGAAGGCCTTGGAGAGACCAAGGATTATGAAGGATACTAGAACACCAGCTTTTCAATTTCTGTTGATGGCATTAGTGAAATTGAGAAGGGCAGTTGTAGTACTCTACTAAGGGCAAGTCCATGCTGTGTTCAGCAGAGTAGGTTATTGTTTGCAAAATAGTTGTGTAGATGTGTATTTATGTGCTTCTCTATAATATAATATAATCTATAATATATATAATCTATAATATAATCTTTGATAAGGGGGATAATATTTCAATTGGACTGCATTTCTGAATTCTGTGGCATTACCACTTACATGGAGGGGTGTTGTGAAGGTTTTTTCCTGAGTAGTGGGAAATGGCATTCATTGATCGATCAGTTGATCATTATGGATACTGAATAGGCTAGTGGTTCTGATGTCAGTTTGAGATACTCACCTACAAGGTTATCTCCTGCCAGATTTATTGTTTTTAGTTGTCTGAGTGTTTTTTAATGGCAGTGGTATGGATGGGTTGCCATGTGAAAGATAAGGGGCTATTTGTTGTTGGTGTTGGGTATAGTCCTTTAAGACAGGTGTTATCCTTGACTAGAAGATAACAGTTATTGACAAAGTGGGTAGTTGGTGGTTGGCAGTTGGCATTATGGTTAAGATGTTTACCTCACAGACTAGGTACAGGATTTGAGTCTCACCTTTGATGGAAATTGTATGAGTTTAAAAAGATCCACAAGGGCAGCTAGCCTAGTACTTTTTATTTAACATTTGTTGACCGGGAAAGTCCGACTAGGTTCCACAGATTCTGTTTTCAGCGGAGGCCCAGGGAGAAATGCTCCAGATGCATGTCTTTAGAATGTGAGAGGAAACTGGAGTACCCGGAGGAAACCCACACGAATGCAGGGAGAACATGCAAACTCCACACAGAAGGCACCCCGGCCGAGAATCGAACCAGAGAACCTCTTGCTGTGAGGGGACAGCATTAACCACTGCACCACGGGAGGCTATGCTATTGATAAAGTCATTTGTTGGTTGGTGTGGAGTGTTTTTTTTTTTTTGCCTGGATCCAGTAGGTTTTTCATGGTTGACCAGAACAATTTTCAGTTATGTTGGTGTTTTTCCAGAAATTTAGTGAGAAATATTTTGTTGTCCACCTGACACAGTGTTTTGTTTTATTTCTAAGACTACAGAATTTTTGTTAGCAGCTTTGAGTCTTATTTAGGGAACATTCTTTCCAGGCTTTGTTTCTAGTTTTTATAAGTTATTTAGTTTCTTAGGTCAGCCAAGATGCAGGATTTATTTTATTAATTTGGCTCTAAACTGAATTATTTCATTTAGAATGCTTAGGAGCATTCTGTTAAATTCAGTGACTGCTTCTTCTAATGGTAAAAGTTTAAAGATGGTTCAGTCACACAGATATAGATAGGAGATAAAGGTTTATTCTTGGAAATTATTGAGGATACCTTCTTGGTTGCATTGTGTTTCTCCATGAACTTGGGATTGCTGTCTCATTACTTTTGTTCGTAAGTAGTCACTGACTGTCTGATTTTCTTTTATTGTTTTTGTTGATTCTGATGGTGGTGTGATTAGCTGTGTGAAGTTATACAGATTTATAGACTGTGATGGGGAGTCTAAGTATTGTGCTTGCCAGTCTATATTGAAATCTCTAGCTATGGTAGCTTCTTGGGTTATAGAATTAGATGACACGCTTAACATTTCCTCAATGGTGCTAATGTTTTCACTTGCGGTATGTAGTGGGGAGTTATGCATATTGTTTTATTTTTGTTTAATTGCAGTTGAGTTACTATCATTTTTGCATTATTAAACTGAAGATTTGGATATGGCTAGGGGCTTAACCCAGGGCAGAAGGAGTAAAGTATTATGGGTTACACTAGTCACTAGAGGACTGCACTACATGCTCGCAACAGTTTTACTACTGGGAGACTAAACAAATGGTATTACACTAAAAGAGATTTAAAAATTATACTTGAGAATGATACATTTATTCATTCATGCCAAAATCATTTTATTTGGTAGTACTCAGACTTTTGATAAAGTTCTGACACTGTCCAGAAAAATAGCAACTCCACCATCTATAAACTTATGTTACAGAAAATATTCTTAAATTTAAAAATATCTCAGTGTAAGGTTATAATTTACTATAAAATCTAGAAAAGTAAAGCAACAGTTACAAGACCATAACTAACAGACCAAATTAAATACTATTTTTTTATTTAACTAGGGTGAAAAGGCTTGCATTGCACAATTTGCTGTTACTTTAATATTTTAACTCAATGTTTGCACAAACAGATATAAAATGTTGGGTTTGCTATTAAAAAACAATTACTTCCTTTTTTTGCCAACGTTGAACATCCCCAGAGTTAGAATGTTAAAGAAGAAAGGTGTGGGGAACATAACATACCCTAATCAGACATACAGGTGGCTTGATCATGATCAACATTGCAAGCCATGTTGGCATATTATGGCTGCAGTCATCATAGCATATCTGACAAAGGTCTCATACCTTTTCAGGGACACTGGAACTGCATGACATTTAAATAATCAACATTGGTACTGGGAATTAGAACCACAAATATGCATTTATTTTAGGTCATTTTAGCAGAAACAGTTATGAGACTACATTTCCTTTTATTGTTGCCATTTCTAATAAAACTTCTGATTCAACCTGGGCCATATCTACATTATTAGCACTTGTTGATGACATGGCAAGTTCATGGAGGGCATTGGTTGAGACACCTCTAATCATGCACAACAAGGTATTTTAATTGGTAGGCTATTGACAGAAAGGCAAACAGTAGTATAGACATGGCTGTAATACTAACTGATACATTTGTTTGATATCTAGAACCTGCAGACTCATTAGGGTCAGCATGATGAAACTGTGCCCTATGTTGTAAGTATGGAACCTAACCAAGGTGCAGTGCAGTGGCTCTTACTGCAATCATGGAATTTGATACAAATACAGTGCAGTGCAGTGTCCAGTCTTGTAACCATATAACTTGTCACTTGTGTAGTGCAGTATCTCATATTATAAGGGTGGAACTTGACACAGATGGAGTGCAGTGTCTCATGTAAGCATGGAACTTGACCCAGGTGCAGTGCAGTGTTCCATTTTGTAAGCATGAGGTTAGACACAAATGTAGTTGTTGAAAGCTTGAAACTTGGTAGAAGCGCAGTGCAGTCTCCCATTTTTGCAAGGATGGAACCTGACACAAATAGAATGCAGTATCTTGTGTTGTAAGGATGGAATTTGATGCAATTGCAGGGCAGTGTCCCATGGTGGTAGCATGGAAGTTAATATAAGCACAATGCAGTATCTCACGTTGTAATCATGGAAGTTGTCACAGGTGCAATACAGTGCATCAGGTCCTCTTCCAAAACACCATTACAAATGATAAGAGATGCACATCATTGTAGTGGAAAGAATACAACATGAAGAATATGTGATTCTAGAAGACCTGTAGGATTCATCTAAGGATAGCAGACACATACCATTATCTACATACACATGATATAGAAACAGATGACCAGCACATATTGCAGTCTGTGTATGGAGAATTCACAATGATTGCTAATGTTAATGCTTGGAGTGAACAACCTGCCCTGCACTGTCACTGATCTTAATGGGCTGTCTGCTGGAAAGAACAGTTAACATGATAGAATTAGAAGGCAAACAGGGAAGTCTATGGTTTGACAGGCTGTACATTAACAGGGATTGTTCTGCTCTGAGGCTCTACAGCTAAGATGTCTGTAGGGACAGGCATACCTATGGTAGTGTCATTACCTATGATATAGTTACACACACACACACACACACACACACACACACACACACACACACACACACACACACACACACATGCACACACACGCACACACACATGCATGCACAGACACAGGCACATACATGTGTGAAGCTTGGATGGCATTCATTCATTCATTTGTTCATTCAGAGAACTGATGTACCTTATCTGTGATGCCAGATTCTAAGGTGTCACTTTGCAGTGGTATATTGCAATGCAGTGAATATATGTATCAGAACAACATCTGGTCAACAATGATTCTATACATTCAGGCTTTCTCAGACTGCATAAACTTCTGTTAGGGCCAGAGATGGTAATGATGGAAAAACGTGTGTGATTGCCGATGCTTATAATATTGCATCTAATTTTACTACAGCAAAACACAATGTATTAATCCACTAGTCATAATGCCCATACATCCAGATGTGGTCCATATGGCACTATGGTTGTTAGCGAATTCATAGAAGATATTGTACAGACCCTGATATAATGCTGTGCGTGCACAATTTGTGTCAAAGTACTAAGGTATGTGAATTTGCATATGTTTAACTATGTTGCCTAGCCTCCTAGGATGCATGTGCATTGGTGTGCCTGTATCATGTATGTTGTAGAAAGGATGACACGTAGCAAGGTTTCTATACTGAAGCTGGTGCTGTTACCAGAAGTGTGTAATGCACATTATACACACAGTTGAGTATATGCCATGTTATACATATGGTATGAATTATAACATATAAAATGCTCATTTTATGTTAAATCTGATCTTTAATAAATCAGCTATTATGTACAAGTAGTTGTGCTCACTAAATATTAACTGTATGGCTCTATCAGACATTCGTGGCCCATTGAGCTACAGTTGCCATTGGAAATGTATTCTGATCTTCATTCTCAGCATCATCCTGCCCTGACCTGTATTTGTCCATAGAAGTTAAGAGGAAATCTGCATTGTGTCTGACACCAGCCATTTCTACAACAACATATTATATAGCATTGCACTGGTGTGGAATATTTTGCTGAAAAATGAAAGGCTACAGCATAGATTCTCCAGAGATATGCCTTCACTAGACCATACCAATCATGAGACCAGACACATGCTTCACTATACCATGCATTTGTCTGTCTATGAATTCTGTCATACCATTCCTGATTGAATGTATGGGTGCTGGGTATGAGAGATATCAACCACAGCTGTAGCAGTCAAGCAGTTTAACTAGAATTCTGCGACTGCAGATGGCTTTCCACTTCTATAATTGTGAATATTAACACTAAAATATAACTGGATAGTATGCACGGTATCTTCAGTATGCCACTGCAATGTTCCTGTGACTTGGATGAAGAATGCTGGGGATGCCTTAAAAATAGTGAAGACATCTTGAAATCCAGTGCGTGATCATTCTATATTGTCTAGTAGGTCAGAATTACATGATACAGTTCACACGTGCTATAAAGTAGGCCTATTCACCTTAGAATTATCCTGTTATTGTATGGTCTATTAGTATGATAGGGCTTTTCCTTCATATAGAATTATCATCTGCATTGACATCCAACAGGAAGTGACAGATAATGTTTTCTAGTTCTCAACTGGTCTAGACAAATGAAAAACTATGCCTTACATGCCAAAATGTTTCCCATGCTGCGCCCACAACTTCTTTTGCCATCTTTAGCATGTACTTTGCAGTTGTATTCTTGAAACTGTATCTTTATAGCTCATAACTTGGGTGCATGGATGTGACTTGCTGTTTTAAATTGCTAAGATCTTTGTTTGTTCCCTATCTGTTTTTTCCCATTGCACTACATCATTGTGTTATGCACAGTGGACTTGCAAACTGTTTGCATGGCAGTTTCAGCTGAGAACTTCAGATGTTGAGTAACCTTATTATGAATTGTTACCATGCAGTTTGGGATAGATACACAGCTTAAACAACTTAATATATGGCTTTCATCTGTATTTACACTTATCTGTAGCAATCATCTGTCACATTCAAGACTTCCTCAGAATATCATTTGCAGGTTTATTTTTGTTGCATCCTTTAATATTCTCCAGTGCCTAACCATTTGAGCTTGTGCTTCTGCTAATCAGTGTAGAAAGAGACCAGCATATTACCTTGATGGACCATAGCCTCATATTCAGTGACCACTGGCCTTGTTCACCAGTCTTATTACACATAAATAATTTATTTACTGTTCGGCTTCTTGTACTTACTCTTGCATTTGTAAGCCCCAAAACTCAAAATGTCTAAGACAACATCTTGTAACAACCTACTCTCACAGAAAAGTAAGTAAAAGGGCTAAACTATTTATAGGAGTTGATATTTGTTAGATTAGTTCACATACACTTTGTGCTGTCCAATAAAATCAGCACCATAATTGGCTCATTTTGAGTCTCCCAGTACTTTTGAAAATCTTTCATTTTTATTGGAAAGAAGCCTGTGAAGCTAATTTGCTCTACAAATTATAATGTTAGATACTGCTGTACTGCATGTGATCTCAGGTTCCTTTAAAACCTTTTATTGACTTACACCTGTCATGGTAATGTTGATTCTCCTAGTAAAAACACGAGTTGTTTTAATAAATGAAAATAACCGTGTGTGCTTGATACTCCTACCAGAACACAGGAACAATACATAAACAAATGTTGTTGTTGTCTTTCGGCTTTTCCCAGTTAGGGGTCGCCACAGCGGAACTCTGGTCAACTAATGATTGGCAGTAGATTTCCATGAATGCCGAGGTGCCAGCTCAACGTTCAACCTTCAACGAAGGCATGCCCATTTACGCATGTCTTTCAAACGCCCTTCCAACCATGGGGAGGACATGCAGACTCCACACAGAAGGCACTCCCCGCACACCAGCCAAGAATTGAACGGGAGAACCTCTTGCTGTGAGGCAACAATGCTACCGCTGCACCATCGCTGAAGTCTGAACAATACATAAACAAATAAATACATAGATAAGTAACACTGAGTTTCTAACCTAAACTTAGTTTCTTTCTACTCTGCCATATCCATTATTTATGAATCCAAATGAAGTCCTTCACTCTTCTTTCCTCATCTATTTTTACTACATATATATATATATATATATATATATATATATATATATATATATAGTTTACTATGGAAATTTTTAATCAACTTGGGTCGAATGTGTATAACGTCGACCCTAAATATCAGATTTGAAATCCCGAACAGTAAACTAAAACGAAAATGAATACATCAAGTTCGACATAGCAGAGGGTGACATCAGTCACCTCCTGCTATGCACATTAATGTACCATTAAACTCTACACTCAATGGTACATTAATTCTACTATTTTGCAGGGGGCCTTCACCCCCCCGCTGCACCCCCCTACACCCCCTGCATATTAAATATACCAACTCCAAGATCGCACTACAGTGAGGAAATGGGCTAATTCCCTGTTCCTCACTGCAGCACGACCTCTGTTCACAGTGTGGGTACATCGATTATCAAATGGTCGAGTGCATCATGTGATTCGACCATACGTAGTCGACATACCGGGGGTCAATTAAGTGCCTCTTGCAAACTGTGGTTTTGGCCATCCGACGATCAGTTGACTACCATTCGGGTAAGTCATAGCAACTATATATATATATATATATATATATATATATATATATATATATATATATATATATATATATATATATATATATATATATATATATATATATATATATATATATATATATATATATATATATATATATATATATATATATATATATATATATATATATATATATATTTAAAATGTGTGTGTGTGTGTGTGTGTGTGTGTATATATATATATATATATATATATATATATATAAATATGAATGACATAGTTTATCCTCCTGCATAGTAGTCAAAAGCTGGAAAAAGATTCCTACATACATTAGACCAACACTTGTAAGTCCCATTTTAAGCGTACCCTATACCTTCTCAACTCCAGGCTCTGTACTCAGCCTTTCTCCAGGTTAAACTGAGCCATGTATTTTCACTTTTCTCTTTCATACTCCTCCTTCATTTCAATCTACTAAACCCCCACTATTTCTCTTGCTGATCTTAATGCTTTCACTTATTTCTCACTTATTTCCTTCTATATCATCATATTTAAATCTCCGTTTACCCTCTTCTTCTCCACCTTCCTTTGATCTTTCAGCCTATAATATTTTTCTTGCTGTCAAGTTTTTGTTTCTGCACCCTCTGTATCTTATTAGTTCTTTCTCCACAATATTCAAATATGCTAAGATAATTATATTAACATATGCATGTTTTTGCCTATCTGTGAAGTAATCATGTTTTTTTTTTCTTCTATTGATCTCAGTTGTATAATTTATTGTAACTTTTTGTACTACTTATATGTTTTATATATATATATATATATGTTTAAGTTTTTTTAAGTAGAGCTCTAATAAAAGAGGTAGGGACTGTTTGGAAGCTAAGTGAGGGTATGGTCCTGGATGTAGGGATGCTGTTGTTAGGACATGTGGTGTTAAGTTTGCTGACAAGGGCCTGGATAGTTTCTGAAAAGAAACTGTTAAAGGTGTTAGCTATGGACTCTGGTGTGTTTTGGATTGAGGCTGAGGGGGTAGGAGTTGTGCTTTGCCCTGGGCAGAGCAGCTTGTTAATGCCAGCCCAAAACTTCTGAGGTTTGTTATGGTGTTTCTGTTGTAGCTGACAGAAGTAGTTTTTTTGTCTTGTAGTATAGATTTTTTTGTGTCATTCCTAAGCTGTCGAAATTTTAGATGATCATGTGGGTCTTTAGAGGATCACCAAATATTCCAGGCAATATTTCTTTGAGTGATTTTAAATTTGGTATCTTTTGTGAGACAGGGGACCCCTTTTGCTTTAATTCTAATAGAGAGTGCAGGTGCGTGGTTGTTTAGGACAGCCAGGAATGTGCTATTGAAGTATGCTACTGCTTTGTCAAGTGGAAGATGTTTTAAGATGGACCAATTACATAATTTTAGTTTACTTAAAAAGTTATTAAGGTTGAAGTTTGTTTTTTATTTCTTATAGTTTTGTAGATGGTTTGGTGAGAGCATTCTATTTTGTGCCTTAAGGTAAATGTTAAGAAGTGATTGCTTAGATCTTCGGGGAGAGTACATTATGTGCGTATGGTAGAGACTGTTAATATCCAATCTAAGATACTTTCTTTATTGTTTGGCTAGTTGATTCTAGTTAGAGTGGATATAGTTTGTGTGAATCCATGTAGGTTGATATGGATGGTTGGGGGCATAGCAGAGCAGTTGTTCCAATCTATATTAAGGTCACCTAGTACAATGGTTTCTTTGGGATAGTCATTAGATAGCCAGTGGAGGATGCTTTCAAGGATACTAACATTACTACTTGGTAGAATATAGACACATACTATATTTATGGATTTGGTTTTATTTATCTGTAATTTGGTGATCAGAATTTCTGCTGTATTAAATGCGGGGGGTTGGATGTTACTTAGAGTTAAAATTAAGGTATTTTTATAGAGAATGGCAACACCCTCCTCCTTTCCTGGTGGTGCGATCTAGTCTGATTATATTATATCTGGGGGTAAAATTTCAGAGTCTGGTGTAGATGGCTTTAACAATGTTTCTGTGAGACAGAGTATGTCTGGGGAGTAGGATAAGAGGGCATGGAGGTTGAGGATCTTGTTGCTACTTCTAATGTTTAAGTGACAGGTTAGTAAGGAGTTGTGGGGCTTGACTAGGGTTGGTGTTATTTTAGGACAGTTAACATTGTACTCATGGTTGTTAGGGGATGGGGGCCTGGGTTAGTGTGATAATCCCCATCAATTGTAAGTGTGTGTGGCAGTTGGGCTATGAGCTTAAAAATGTAGTTATCAGTATTATCTGTACATAATCATATCCATGTCTATATTGTTTATGTCATTACTATTCTCCAAAATAATTTCACCTAACATTTTTCAGGGTTTTTCCCACACTTTTATATTTATTGTTCCTAACCACTAAACAAAATACACACTTTCAGCTTTTTTTTTTATATGTATAGTCCCCTTTACTGTTACATAATAATATTGTTTTTCACACTATTATACCACACCCTTCTATCTTTCTCTATATCATCAATTTTCCAAGTTAGTATATTTTCTTGATAATGATTATTCTCTTCGTTTACCCACTTTAATACTCTATCATTTTCCCCAAATTTTATCCCTAGCAAAGACACATTATCTTTATTTAAGGTCATTAGCATTTCCCATAATCATCCATTTAGACAAACCAAGACATCCCTTACCCATATTTTGTTCTTAGCAACTACAACTATATCCTCTGTGTATGTCAGAAGTACTGTAATCACCACCTCCTTTTGTAGCGCATATCTAGCATCTTTCATTTTATAAGCTACTTCAGTCAATATTGCATTCATTACCAGTGCAAACAATAATCCACTCTTGGGACATCATTGTCATATGCCACACTTCATGCATATTTCTTTTCTCAGCTACCCATTTACTAACACTCTTATTCTCCACTTCTCCATAACATTCCATAAAGCATCATGTCCTACTGTATCAAATGCTTTTGTCCAATTTTTTTATTTCATTCTTCTTATGTTTTCTTCCATATACATTTTAATGAAACACTTACTTTCCTAAGTACTTCATTAATTCACTAATAATAGTTTCTTTTTCAAATTCTTCCTTAACTGTTTGTGTTTTTTTCTTTTTTTTATTCTCCTTTTACATTTTTCATTTTCCCTCATTATACTAATATCCTCTTTTATTATTTTACCCAAATATGCAGATACCGCCTTCTTTCTCCTCTGTAAATAATATCTCTGCCTAAACAGTAATGTCTTATTTTTATCTGGATTTCTTTTAATGATTTATTTTTTTCTATATCATAATACTCTCTTGTATTATTCTCTAAATTCACTGATACACTTCTATACATTTTCACATACTTCACTTTATCTTCCTTTCTTACATCATCCTGCCATTGAAAGTCCTTCTTGGTTATATGATGCTTCCATAACTGCAATACTGCCCACTCTCCAATTTCACCCCATCTTCTTTCAGCTTTTCCCAGTTAGGGGTCGCCACAGCGGGTCACCTGTCCACTCATGATTGGCAGTGGAGTTTTTACAGTGTCGACTTGCCAGCCCGGCACCCAAGCTTCCACAGAAGGCACACACATGCACACACTCACACCTAGGGCCAGTTTAGAGTATCCAATCCACCTACAGCATGTCTTTGGGATGTGGGAGGAAACTGGAGTGCCCAGAGGAAACCCATGCCACCACGGGGAGGACATGCAGACTCCACACAGAAGACACCCCAGCCAAGGATCGAACCAGAGAACCTCTTGCTGTGAGGCAGCAATGCTAACCACTGCACCACTGTGGCCGCCCATAATTTCTCTTTTTTTTTTCTTTTTATTCCCTTTCTTATTTTAATGAATTCCCTTTCTTCCATCACCTCCATCCATATTGCTAAATGGTCTTAAAAGGCAGTCACAACTGTATCACCATCTGCAACACCCCAATCCTCTCAATAATACAGAATAATCAAGTTCGGGTCCAAGTACCTCCCTTCAATAAGTCTATTAAGTCTTGCTCAACTAATTTACCACATTTTATCACTTCTTGTATTTTTTCACATCTTTCCATTTCTTTGACATTTTCATCTTAAATCATCATTAAAGACTGCAGTTATAATGTTCATGTTAACCACCACATAGTCTAATATTTGATGAAATGGATTCTCTCCTTCGTGGTTAGTTACACATGCATATAATACTATAATTCTATTCTCTCCACCTCATATCCATAACAGTTAACCTTCTAATCCTTGCCAACAGTACATATATTATTTTCACTGTTTCTATACAATACAGTCACATTTTATCTGTTTGCAGTCTTTCTTCACTTGTTAGGAATTCTGCATCCTCTAAAAGAATAACAACTGCATCACTTTTAGCACATGATTCCAGTATCCCTATCCTTCTTACAGTGTTTATAATACTGTTCACATGCACTGACAGTCCTCTAAAATTGTTAATTTATCTTCTTTTCACATTTAGAGGAAATATTTTTATTTTTTTCTTATTTTTCTCTTTCCCCAACAGAATATTATTTCCTGGGATTATGTACAAATAATCTTTGATCCTCAGACTTTCTCACTGGCTACAACTTAAAAAAATGATTAATATCAATCCTTTTTCCCGACTAGCCTTATTGCATGCACTCTAGCTCCTCATTTTCCTGCTCCATATCTTTTTCTTCTTATTTTATACTTTCTTCTTCACCTAGATCACCCTCTCCTTACTGTCTTTCTTGATGCATGTTTTCTTCCCTTTCCCCTTCTTTTTCATTATTTAATGTTTGCGTTTGACCATCCATCCGAAAGTGTTCATTTTTTTATACAGCCTATATTCAGGCACACACTCTTGCTGTATGTCCTTTCTCCCTACATTTGTTACATTATACCTTGCTCAATCATTAATTAAGTATGAAAAGACTCCCCCAAAAACCAACATAATTTAGGCTAGCTAGCATATCTTAACATTCTTCTAACATCGGCAACAAAAACTGGCAAGTGTTTCATCACATTTTTTTCTCATCTCAAAACACCTCTAACTTTCACCGTATTATCAACAGTTTCATGACACCCTGCAATAATTTTTTAATATCAGCTCCTTCCAGTTCATCAGTTCTAAATTGCAAAGTAACAGTTTTTTAACATTTTAGTAACCATCAGAAAACAAATAATAGCTGCATGGATAAATGTGCTTTCTGTTACACAGTTCCAGAAATGTTATCATCAGTCCATCAGTTTCAAATGTTAAGACACAAAAAGTATCTGCCCAAATATGGATAAAAGATTGAATTTCTTGAGCTGTAAAACCTAGAAGAGTTATCAAATTGTCCCATACATAATATCTATTACAGTGTCATTTTATTCATCTTCTCTTCTCGTCTCTTCTCTTCTCTTCTCTTCTCTTCTCTTCTCATCTCTTCTCTTCTTTTTACAGTTTTAATTACAGTTTGTTGCTGCTCTCCTTTTTGCCTGCTGTCACTGCTGCATGTTTTAGTTGCTGGATTATCTGCTGCCACAAAACCAGATACCTTCTCAGTTTGTTGCTGCCTTCCTTTTTTAATTTCTGTCACTGCTGCCTAAGTTTTAACTGCTGCATTCTCTGCTGTGTACCATCTGGTTCCTTTTCCACATTACAATTTTCAGCACTTCAGAAATAGTTAAAGTTATCTGCTATCTCACCCCATGAAACAACAGAAATGTCACCTCAGCACCAGTTCTGTTATCTGCATGACTTCAACAGAATTGCTTACTTCCTTCTCCATGGGGACAACTAAATACTTCTCATTTGTAACATACACCACACAGGAATCTTTGTTTGCATTCTGAAGCTCCCCACCAAACAAATTTTTCTCAAAATTCCCACTTCTCTCCTCCAAGATCTTCATATCTTTTCTCTCCTCCTCCATGTTGCTGCATTCCTTAGGATTCTTCTTAGCTGTTGTAGGAGCCCTCTGGCATTATTTAGTAGCTGCAAAGAGTAGTGGAAGTTCCCCGATGCCCTGGCCAAATTTTCCTTAGTAGTCTCCTCTGAAATGAGGTTACTAGCCTACTAGCTCAGTGGGACTAACCCAGTCAAAGGAAAAATGTTGCTGTTGTCTTTCGGCTTTTTCCAGTTAGGAGTCGCCACATCAGAACTCCGGTCCGCTAATGATTGGAAGTAGATTTTCATGAACGCCAAGGTGTCAGCTCAACGTTCAACCTTCAACGAAGACACGCCCACTTATGCATGTCTTTCAAACACCCACCCAACCTCAGGGAGGACATGCAAAAAATAAAAATAAAATAAAGAAAGAAAGAAAAGTTTCAAAAAACATACAGATTACTTAACGAGTAATCCATCGTTTTTATAAATATCATGACTTTATAGATGATTTAGAAAGATGCTTTTAGCATTTATGTCTGCTGTAACTGTGTTTTGCTGATGTAAAGTGGGTTTTCCTATTTTCAAATATACAGTTTTTCCTTTAGCTTCTCCTATGAAACTACATTTATTCATTTTAATAAACATAGTGAGCAGTTCTCAAGTTACTTCCCAATTAAAATCCAACGTTGTAATGCTAGGCACTCCAAGGACAACAGGACCACTTCTTCACCATATCTGCTTTTGTCAGAAATGACTTCTTCAGAAGAAATACTTTCTGGTGAAAGCAGTTATTAAATTTGTACAAGTTGAAGAAGTGGTCCTGTGGTCCTTGGAGTGTCTAGCATTACAATGTTGGATTTTAGTTGGTTATTTTTACACTGGTTCTTCTGGAAATACTTCAGTTTTTTTTATTATTACTTCCCGATTACTTGATATCTGTAGCTGCCTTCTGACCTGAATTAAAGGGAAGTCACTGTATTGGTCTTTTTTATGAAATACAGTTTGCAAAATGCAACAAATTACACTTTTAGTGCAAGCTTAAGGCCTAGAGCATTTTTCATTGCATTTTATTTTATTTGCATTCTAGCATATTTTATAATAACTCCTTCTATCATTGCATTAATTATTCTGGCAGATAAATTGTCCTGTCTGGTGTGCATGATCTCATATTGGTGCTCAGATGCTGACACTTGGTTAAATAACCAACAGATATTCTTAAAATCAGACTAATCTTATCTTCCTGTGTGTATAAGAGGTTGAAATGCAGAGAGGACATGACTTTAGTCTGTTTCACAATAAAGAATACCAGCAAGATCAATCAGATGGAAATACGTTCTGCTCTGTACTTTAACATGACTACTAGCAGCACATTACAGCTCACAGTCAGGAAATGCAGGACTTCAGTTAGGATCCATTTTTTTGCTCCTAAGAGCAGACAAATATATGAAGTGCACAATTCACAACACGGTTTTAAAGAGCATCAGACACATTTATACATAAGTGAAGAATTACTAAGCTAATTCAGGAAAAAGGGAGGGGTGAAAATGCTTATAAATGAGAGTATATGTGAACAGAATACCAATTGCTTCTTTTTTAGGCAGTAGGCATGAGTGCAAGCTTATGGTGCCAAGAGTATTTTTCATTCCAAAATGTATTTTTATATTGCTTTTATATTTCATTATATTCAGTCCAATATAACAATAATCTGGATGAGTTTCTAACTCTCAAGAATGTAAATGTACTTATTTTTCAGGTCTGTTTTCAAAAGACACTACAAAGAGGAAAATCTGTGACGTTTTAATACGTGCTGTCCCTTTTCCTGTTTAGCCTAGGCACAGCTTATATACATATTATAGAAGAACTGAAAAGCACAATCATTTTAACAAATTATATCAGCCATCCCTAGCCCTGAACATCACTTTAAGTTCTATATGACTTCTGGAATGTACTTTACATCTGTCTCATGCTATACCTTTATTGACACATCATGTTCATAATGCTCATGCATTGCTTCAAAAACTAATTTATTTATGTTCTCAGTACTTTAAATCTTACACCTTTTAGGAAGTGTTCTTGCATTTCCCATGAAGAAGCCCTTGCATTATAACTTATCTTCTTTATTTCATTTTAGAACTTGCAGAAGTGTACCCACCATACCATCTTTCATATCCAGCATTCATTGTGTACACAATATAATCTGTTATCATTTTCCTGAGCTGTCCTCCTTTTTTATGATTATAATTATACAAATGGAAGAAGATTGGGACTTAAGTATTGAAATTTTCATTAAACAGACACAGAATTCATGAACAATTTTGTTGATTTACAAATGCCAACTCACATGCTTTTGTATCGTTTCTCCTTAAGCACTTTGAACTTATTGTTAAAAACAAATATATATATAAAATCTTCAGGTTGTTTAACAGATGCTATAAGTGACCACCTACCAACCTATGTAATCAGACAACAACATAGTTTACTCAAAAAAATAATTTATAAACAAGTACGCAATTTAAATTTGATAAAGACATATTTACTACATCTCTGTCCCAATACAACTGGAATGTATTAAGAGTAATGCCTTTAGATGAAGCAGTTGCGCACTTCAGTTATACCTTCCTAAAAATACTAAATGATTTAGCACCAGTTAAAACAAGAAGGGTAAAAGCAAACACAGCACCATGGCTGACAAAATAAGCCAAATAGCTGATGCTGTAAAGAGATAAAGCCTGGGAAGAATGGTATAAGAATAAAACACAACATGCCTATCAACATTTTAGATGTCTCAGAAATTATACCAAGATCCTTGTTATATCTGACAAGAAATCATACTAGAGTAATCTCCAAAAAAAAAAAAAAAAAGGCACCAAAACAACCCAAAGCTATTTTGGTCCTCTCTAAATAAACTATTATACCCCAGGCATATCACTATACCCTGTCCTTCTACCTCAAACACCAAACAATCTAACACTCACCTTATCCAGTCAGTTCTATCAGTAATCAATGACCACCTCACTTCACCCCTCCAACTTCCATCTGTTCTTGAAAGCAACACATTATCTTTAAGTTTTCAGTCCAAACCAATATCAATCATAAAAAAAATACTAGCCAAATTAAAAGCAACAGACTCAGCCGCTGATAACCTTCCCACTGAGTTCCTCAAAATAGGTTTAGAAGCACTATCCTTCCCAGTCTCCATTCTAATCATCTGGTAAATAACTGAAAACTGTGTTCCATCCATCTGGGAAAAAAAACATTATTATAACCCTTCACAAAGTAGGTACTTCAACAGAGTTAACAAGCTATAGACATATTGCTATCCTATCACCCCTTTTTAAAATCCTTGAGAAATGTACTCACTCTCAGCTTATGAAACATAACCAAACACAACCTCTTTTTCAACACCCATCACAGTTTCAGGTCCAGCTAAAGTATTAATACTGCTCTCTTAATTTCACCAACATAGTAAGTCAATACAGAAAAGATGGCAGTCTTGTTTCTTCACTTTTCCTTGACCTTTCCAGAGCATTTGACACAGTGTCCCACCAAAAGCTCCTTTCTTAACTTGCAACTCTAGGTCTTACCTCTCTCTCTCCTGGTTTCACAGTTATTTATTTAGTCACCAGCAGGCAACTAAGTGGCAGAAAAACTTCCAGTATTTCAATCAATCTCTGTTAGTTTTCCTCAAGGATCACTACTTGGCCCCCTTCAATTTAATATTTTCATAAATAAACTTCATCCTGCTACAACAGTTGCCACTCTTGTACAATATGCCAACAATTCAACCCTTATCTGCCCCATTAACAACAGATTAGAGAAAATCACTCAAAATTCTTTCACTGACATTGAAATATGGTTTCAAAATTCTAACTTACTGCTTAAAGCCAGGAAAAAAAAAGAAAACAAACAAACTGATGCTATTTACTCAAAAACAACACCGTAACCAGAAGCATGCATTTCATATTACCTCAAGTAATAACACAAAAATAAAACCCATAAGCCAAACTAAACTGCTCGGAGTCATAATAGATGAAAACCTCTAATTTGGTTACCACATACTTCATTCCCTCAAGAAAACCCACCAAAAACTCAGCTTCTTCTATATAGCCAAACATTACCTGCCAGATCAAGCATTGGCAGCAACATGCCTCCTTTCTTCTCTATTATATACTTCCCCTTTTTTAAAAAGTATCAACACTATGTATAAAACTAAACTAGCCTCATTCTCCTACAAAATAGCTAAATTTGCAATCAACCAACCTTATAAAACACACCACTGCCTTGCTTTAAAGCAATTAAACTGGCATGAACTCCCAAACCAGTTGGCATGCTCACAACTAACCATTGCCCACAACCTACTGTACTCTCCAAAGAAATGCCCAGCATTACAAAATACTCTGCACTACTATTCACCCACTAGAGACCTTTGATCTAGCAATAAATGTGTACTATGTTTCAGTAAGACATTCAACACTGCTGGAGATGCTCTCTACTCCCTTTATGTGTCAAAACTCTGGAATGAAATCCCCACAAAGTTAAAATAGAGAGAAAAGTTAAATAGTTTCAAAACTTGTCTTAAATAGCACCTATGCCAAAGATGGGTCTGTTGTTCTACTCAGCTGGCTAGCTTTACTGAGATTACATTTCTACAACTCTTACAGCCACTTTGCTTCCCAATCTTTTTGTACCTTACTGCTCCTCCTCATACTGCAGTTATTTCCTAAACTCTTACTTTTGCTCCTCCTCTCACACCCCACCAGCATCATCATCTTCTTTCGGCTGTTCCCATTAGGGGTCACCACAGTGGATCATCTGTTTCCATTTCTTCCTGTCCTATGCATCTTGCTCTGTCACACCAACCACCTGCATGCCCTCTCTCACCACATCCATAAACCTTATCTTAGGCCTTCGTCTTTTCCTGTTACCTGGTAGCTTCATCCTTAGCATCTTTTTTCCAAATATACTCAGCATCCCTCCTCAGCACATGTCCAAACCAACATAATCTTGCCTCTCTGGCTTTGTCTCCAAACCTTCCAACCTGGGCTGACCCTCTAATATGCTTATTCCAAATCCTGTCCACCCTTGTCACACCCAGTGCAAATCTTAACATCTTTAATTCTGCCAGCTCTAACTCCTGCCTTTTTGTCAATGCCACTGTCTCCAACCCATGTAGCATAGCTGGTCTCACTACCCTCTTGTAGACCTTCCCTCCTCTCACACCCCACCACTACCTACAATTCCTCCTCTGTCCATCTGTCTTCCTGCTCATTTGCATAACTTCTCCTTTCATATCTCTCTTATCATTTTTAAGTTACATTCTACTTGTCTGTCTGTAAATTATTATTAATCTCAAAAACACCACAGTTTGATATGTTTCCTGCAACCATCATGCTATAAATACATTAAATGCCATTGTATATTATGTCTCTGTTCAATAATTAGCCAATTTATGTTAATTTCTCTCTTGGTTTTTTTTTGTGTTAAAATGCTGTTTTCATGTGAGAAATATTTAAAAATATTTAAAATCATGTAAATGAGCTCATATATAGATGTTGTTACTCTGCAATTATAAATGTAAATCACAACTAAAAAACAAATAAAACAGAACCAACCAGTATACTTCATCACATGTTTAATAAAGGTAAATTAAAAGACATTTTAAAACAGAGACTGAGAGATTTTGTTCTTACCATAGCAAAGACTTCATCAGAGTGATTATCTACCATAATCTGGGGCTATAAAAGGCCAAATGGTGAGGCTTTCAAGATTAATGTCAGATGACAATGTTTTCAACAAGGAGATACACTACTTAATATGTATGTTTGTGAAAAGGGGATATCCTATTCAGGTGTTAAGAAACATTAGATCTGATATGAGACGTCACCGTAATGACCTTTTTTCACCCATCTTAAAAATTAGGTCCCGCACAACTGAAAATGTAGGAGGAGTTGTTTGCAGGAAAAGTAATGGTCTGTTTGATTCATCCATTCCTATTTTCACATCCCGTACAGCAAGAATGTTTTCCAATACACTAGTTTAGTTAAGTTGAATTGGGACATAGCATTCCCTGATGACATTAAAAAGCGCTTAGGAGCTGCTCCAGTGATTGTTTTTTCAAAAGGAAAAACTATTAAGACCCCTTTGGAATTGCCTTCTAGTGGAAATAATTTGATGGTGGGTTATGCTGTGGAACTTGTAAGATGTGTAGGTTCATTAATGAAAGTCCCTATGTTTCAGTAGATAATTTTGCAAGAACCTTCCCTTGCCTTGGGAGGTGTACTTGTAACACTTCCCATATTGTCTACCTTGCTACATGCAGCCTTACCTTGCTACATGCAGCCTTTTATGTGGGGAAAATGATTAGAAACTTTAAAGAAAGAATTTGTGAACACGTTTATGGTATTAGGAAAAAGAAAACTGCTAATGCTTTGTTCAGGCACAGTACTGATTGTTCAGTTTCAAGAAGTTTTTATTTTTTATTACTGACAGGGTGATAGCTGTAAATTTTAGTGGAGACCTTGAAAGCATGCTTGAGTTTAAAGAACTTACCTGGCGATTGAGGGTTAATGCCTCGGTTGCTCCTGGTATCAATAGCACTGTTTTTTTAAGTGTTCTTAAGAAAAAAGTTAGTCAATGTTTAATTTTTATCATATTATTATATCCATTTGTATATATTTATATTTTACTGACGCTTTATTGTTTACAGTTTTACAGTCTTGTATTTATATATTGTTTTTAAACCATGGCGACTTTGATATTCCAATTTGTTTCAACTTGGTTCATCAGTTTTATCTTGTTGAATGATATCAATCTGGTTATGTTAATGTTTTGATTCTGATTGGCTGAATGTTAAGATTTATAGCCCGCAATTACAGCAGATAATCACTCTGATGAAGTCTTTGGTATGGTAAAGACAAACGCACTCAGTCTCTGTTTTAAAATATCTTTTTTGATTCACTTTTATTAAACGTGTGATGAAGCATGCTGGTTGGTTCTGTTTTATTTGTTTTTCAGCATTGCTTTCCTTGCAGTTAATTTTGAATATATCATGTCTAACTTAAATTTGGAGGTTTTCTCCCTGGGCCTGTGCTGAAAATGGGTTTTACCCAGTTGGACTTTTCCTAGTCAACAAAGACAAATACATAAATAATTAAATAATTCTACTATAACAGGCTTACTGCCAGTCACTTGAATCCTCTGAGCTTGTATCACAGTTGCTTGGACATGACAGCTCAAGCTATTGTTCATTTCCCTGGTGCTGGGACTGATAATGGTGAGATGGTTTTGCTTGAATGCATTCTCTGGAGTGGGAGCTCTGATCTTGCAGGCTCCAGGAGAAAAAAAACGTTATTCTTTTCACTGCCTTTTAGACATAATTTTTTCTCAGGAATTCAGTGCCCTCAGAATGAAAATAATTAAGTAAATGGGGTAGGAAGTAAAGTGGTTATTTGTCACTGTTGTATGTACTTTAATTTTGCATGAACTGCAGTATTTTTACTCAAGTCTTTGGAACTCACCTATTTGATTCCAAGCTTTTGAAATGTAAGCTCAAATGCATTAAGAAAATATTGTGGAACAACTATAAAATATGAATGAATATTTTTGCTCTCACAGTCCTTCTATTGAACAGAAAGTAAAATGTAGAACTGGCACATGTAATTAATGACGAACCAGTCAAGGGACCTGTCACAGAAAACAAGCCATCAAAAGGCCTCCCACATGAAAAATGCAGTATGCTAATCAATGTTATGTCATGTTTTGTCTTATACAGAACAAAAATAGCAGTCCAAGATGCTCACCTAAAAGCAGTAGAGTAACATTTTTTTGCCATAATATAAGACCATTTTATTTTGTGTATACTTATACAGTTTTTTTAGTTACAGGCCATATTATTCCAATGACATACTACTTTTTGTGAAAACTAATTACTAATTTTTTATTTGTTATTTAAAGTAGGTTCTAATCTCTCTCTCTGTATATATATATATATATATATATATATATATATACATTATATATTGTGGACAGATGAAACCCATTGAGATACACCATATAAATAAACAGTAGGTCACTGCTTAGTCTCTGATATGCTAGTAAGTAAAGACCTACTTTCAGAAAGCTTGCTTTATAACTCAGACATTTTGTATTTTTCTTTTGCTTGATTCATTTCAATTTATCTTGATGTTGCCAAGTAAAAGGATTCTATAGAGAGGCAGACAGAGAAAGAGAGCAAGAGATATGTTCCACAATACTGAAACTTAGATGTCAGCTGCTAGAAAATGACTTACTATTCCTGGTATTAATAAATATTTGAATACTCCCTGCAGTTTTATATGTTGTCTTTTGGAAATCTTAAGACATGAATGATCTTAACTTCTTCTAGATTATTGTGATTTATAGTGTCTTGATTCTTATGGGTCCAATGGATATACATTTTGTTTTCCTTGTATTAATTGCCTATAAGGGCAGATTGTTTAAGGCTGATTTAGAGACATCTCTAATCAACTTGACTACTTATAATTTTTCCTATTTCAGTATCAGCTGGATATACAGCATAACATTGGTTGTGTGTAAATTAATATCAAACAGATGTATGTTAAATAATTAAGGACTACATACAATCCAGTCTTCAATTTTTTCCCTTAGATCTGCTAGTTCTCTGCTCTCCTGCACTTTTATTAACATATTAGTCTAGCACTTTAAACTATTTCCTTTGCCAGAAAGTCTGCTCTTCAAACTTTCACTTAGAACTAGCTGGTTTCTCACTAGTAGCACTAAAATCTGAATCCCAGTGACTAGCACTTTTATCTAAAACCTGCTAGAAAGCACTAGGAAGCCTTAAACTGATACAAGCACTCAACTCTCCTTGTTAATAAGGAGAAATTAATTGTAGGCACTAAACAGCCTATAATTGCAAAGTACCTTGCCAAGGTAAGGGAAAACAGCTCTTGTACTTTACAAAAGAAACACCGAACCAGGCATGTCCAAGGGTCAGCTTTCGGTGATTTCTCCTGTCCACCTGGTGAATCTGGACATACTGGGGCAATGCAGCAATTGCCTCATGTACACAGACAACCCTGTCCTCCTACCAACCAACACTACAACCTGTGAGAGATGCACTTACATAGCCAAACTGGAAGCAAAGCTCTCTCCACCCAAGATTGTGCTAGACAATCAAGAGGAGAAGGTTAACACCTGCACTACACCTCAGGCAACACATAGCCCTTCAAAACTCATGCTACCAACATCCACACATAGTAACATTAAACCCACTTATGCAGAAGCCCTTAACATTAACCTGCCTAAGCAACAAGGACCTCCGAAGCTGAAACGCAAATAAACACCAGTCACAACCAAAGTGTCACATAGCTCACAATACCAGTGTGCCACCCAATAACAGCCCCTAAGGCAAGACAATGTACCTAACACTTTAGTCATAGGTGACTCTGTAGTCAGGCACACCGATGTCCCATTCACCAGGCTGAACAAGGAGAAAATTACAGTCAGCTGCCTGTCGGGTGCCAGGATCTGCCACATCATGCATGCACTCAAGTCACTCCACAACAAGTACAAATATGACTCTGTCATAAGTTCATAGGTCGGTACTAGGCTATCAGCCCAAGGGCTATGTAAGCCTAGCCAACAAGGTTCCCTGGCTTAGGCCATGTAAGAAAGTTAATTTCCTGTGCCCCTGTCGAGCAGAGCCACAGAAGTGATTCCCGGGGTGTATTTCCTATTTCCCATTCACTCAAAATTTTTCTTGAAGAGTGCTAATGAGGAACTTTGCTTGACATAGATGGGTACCTTGTTCCAGAGTATAAGAAGTCTCTGGAACAGGAATCTATCTCTCCAGCATGTCCTGTTTATTGTGGTGACAAGGTTTAGGTCCTTAGAGCGTGTAGCTCGGTGGAATTGGGATTTCTTTAGGTGTAGCATGTCCAACAGCTCTGGGTTTAACATAGCTTTATATGTTAGGCAGAAATCTCCTCAGAGTAGGTGATATGCCACAGAGTAAAGCTGGAGTTTTTTGAGATGGTCAGTGTAAGGCATCTGTTTGAGGCCAGTAATCCTCTTTGTGAGGTACCTCTGTGGCCTTTCCAGGTGCTGCAGATGTCTTGTGAAGTACATTACAAAAGGGGCATTGTACTCTATAATGGGTCTAATGAGTGCCAATTGTGGTGAACAATTACCTCTTTTTTCCTGGATGAGAACCCTTTTGTAATGAGGTGTGCCACATAGAAGGATTTCCTGACTACTGTGGCAATGTGATTATCAGAGGAGAGACTACTGTTCACCTAGGTCCCAAGGTCTGTTTTCACACATTCGGCATTAAGTAGACTGCCATTTATGTGGTAGTTCATGAGTACAGAGTTTTTACCAATGGGGATGACAATGCACTTTTTGGCATTGAGCTTGAGGCCATGCCTCTGACACCAGGCATCTGTCTCAGTGAGGCCCTTCTGTAGGATGTCCACATCATTTGGGGACTCGACTATGGCTCCTAGTTTTCAGTCATCTGCAAACTTTGTTAGCCAGAGGCCTTCTGTGTTAGCCTGTACTTCAGAGAAGTAGATACCAAACAGGAGAGGTCCAAGGACTGAACCCTGTGGTACTCCACTTGTCACTGATTTGAAATCAGATTTGGAGTCTACAACTTTTACAGTGTGGGTTCTGTCAGTGAGCCAGTTGGCAACACATCTTGTGACATAGGGATTTATACCTAGTTTACTGAGTTTAGCTATAATTCCAGAGTGGGGGATGGTGTTGAAAGCCTTGGTGAGATAGGCTGTGTTAACCACCTTACTCTTGTCTACGGCTTTGGTGACTGCCTCAAAGAAGTCGATCAGGTTCAGAAGGCATGATCTGCCTTTCACAAACCCGAACTGGGTGGGGTCCAGAGTTTGGAGGTTACAAATGTCTTTGTTTATGAGTTCCATGATGATACATTCTATGGCCTTGCAGACCAGGCTCGTTAGGCTAATAGGGTGATAGTTCCCAGGATCAGTGGTGGCTCCCCCTTTGTGGCGTGGGATAACTGTTGCTGTGCACCATTCAGTGGGCACAAAGCCTGACGTAAAACTATGATTGAACATGGTGCTTAGGTGGGGAGCCAGTTCATTCTGAATTTCATGTAAAATGCAGCCTGGGATGTTGTCCTTTACCCTCACTGTACCGGAATCTATGACAACTACTCATATACTGAGTTTTGAAAAAGTGTTTTTTCATTGAAATGCACTTTCGCAGAATTTAGCTCGCTTATTTAAATTTTGTAGAAGTGTGCTTTCACTGGGTCAAAGTAGACCCATATATATATATATATATATATATATATATATATATATATATATGACAATATATATATATATATATATATATATATATATATATATATATATATGAAAAAAAAATATATATATATATATATGGTTTACCAACATAATGTTGAACGTCATAATGTCTAATAGTCATTTAATTGAAAAATAACATCTCAACCCAAAACATTGAATTATCAAAATGTCTACAATCATTTCATTGAAAAAGCTATGAGATCAACTATAGTATTTTGCAGGGGGGGGGGCTATGCTGCACCCCCACACCCCCCCATTTCAATATATCAACTCCGAGATCACACTACAGTGCAGAAATGGGCAAATTTAATAATTTCGACATTGTGTGTTTAGACTAATTTTATTTCAACATTTTGATCATTGAATATAGTGTGTTCAACCAATTCAGTTTCAACCATTTGGCATTCAACATTATGTCGGTAAACCTATATATATATATATATATATATATATATATATATATATATATATATATATATATATATTGGCATCAGCAGAGTGCATTACCTATTCAGTGAGAGGCCAAAAGGTGTAAGGAGACAGGACAGAGGATTTTTGACTGGGACAGTTTCACTTGTATTTTTTTTTGTTTAATTTTCATTTTATGTTAGTTACACATCTTCGGTTGATTGGGTCTTCAAACCCCCATGCATTCTGCATGCCTTTTATGTGGAAACAAATGTGAATGCTGCTTCTGTTTAGCTGTCACACAAGCACATATCATGCAACACAAAGTCTAGAACTATTGTCTCTGATTTTGCCTAAGGTCACTGAATATTCCCTTTCATCCACCCATGATTTATGCAGAACATCCCTGATTTTGCCTCATATGTTTACCTTGCTAATCCCTCATAAAACATTTGATTTTCTAGTAAATCACTGAGGCTTACACTCTGACACTAAAGCGGGATATTAAAATTTCAAAGTTTATAATTAATTTTCCCCAGATTTACTATTCCTCTGTGCAGGACTAGCTTAGTCCTGCATGGAGGCGGCCGTTTAGGAGCAGGACGGCAGCGCGCCATGCATAGTAATGAGGCGCACTGCCTGCGCTTCTAATCCTACATGGAGCATGTAAGAATGTAGGGGGCATGTCTGAGAGCAGAGCTCTCAAAATCCACATGCCCTCACAATGAAGAACAGCAGAATGGGGTAAGAAATGAGCGAGACCACTCATAGGTGTCTGCATATCCCCACCAATATTCCCCTTGTGTACAACAGCAAGTAATCACCCATAAAATGAACAAACCCTTACTTTTTTATTTTAAAATCTGATTAAAGCTTAGCTACAGTTAATGCAGCTTAAATGGCTGAAGAGGATAACAAGGAAGATATATGCAAATGAAGCAGCATAGCAATAGTGTAGTGGGCAGAGCATTTGCCTTACGAGCAAACATTCCCGGTTCGAGTCCCACTGCAACACATTCCATTTTCCATGGCAAAGCACGTTATGACTAATATTTATGTTGCATAACCCACTAAATAACATATATTTATGAACTGGAGAACTGCAGTCAATGCACATGTGAGATGTCAGTGTCATAATGAATAAAGCACTAGTAAGCAGGTTTAAGCACCGATAAGCAGTAGTAAGCATATTTAAACACTAGTAAGAGAGTTTAACCCTGTTTGCGTGAAGGTAAGCAATGTGCACACAGGTTAAGCAATTTTGAAGCTAACTCTCTGTAGGTATATGTAACCGGAGGTTAGTATTCCTTACCCTTGCGCATACCCATGCACACTAACTTACAACTGTGCCTTAATCACTCTGTATCCAACGGCCCTTGTTCAGCCCAGCAACAAAATAAACAGCCATGCAGGTCTCGAACCAAGAACCCTATATACCATAGTCACAGTAGTTAACCACCAAGCCAACACAGAAGTACAGAAAAATGAGTTATCAGCAAACAAGTCTTCACCGTAGTAAAACCAAACTGAATTTGTTAAAGGAATCAGTATACAAACATATGTGCCTTAACCAACTACATAACATAAATACATGAACCGGAGTACAGCAGTAAGGCCAGAAGTCATGTGTAATTGTAATAGAGTGTTGAAGTCCCCAATAAAACACAAGGACACCATACAGTGTACATACACATGAATCATGGATACCAGGCATACATATAAGGTGTAATGAATAATAACTCAATGCCAAAAAGGAATTATAATGCAAAGTCTAATGCAAGCAACACTAAGTATTGCACAGGCCAGCTTAGGAGGTGTAAGCAATGTGTAGGCCAGCTAACTCAATGTGCCCAGTGTCATACCCCCTTTAAACAATGCCAACCCTAGGTAAGCAGGTTTGCCCATAGCCTAGCCTTTTCAAAACTATCCAGTCACAGAAAAGTGCGGGAAATTGGCTCTACTTAAACCCAAGAGGTGGGAATACATCTCATAAGTGGTTGTAGCGTCCCCTTACATGCACAATGGCAGTAATGGGAGAAAGTGTGCGCTTTCGGGTGCAGCGCTAGTGCATCCAGGAGCCCAAAGTCATGGCAGGACTCCTTGTCAAAGACCACGATCAGAGACTGCTGCAGGGCCAGTACCAGGACTCACAATATAAGGCAGAGGCCTGGGACTGTCTCACCCATGACTTCACCAGTGCCACTGGCATACCTCAAATTGGTGAGCAGGTCAGGCATCACTATGCCGACCTGAAGCGCATAAGGGGGACCTCTTGGAGGAGTGTATCCAAGAGGCTAGAGAGGCAGGGGATGTTCCAGTTGTGTGTAAGAATCACCCCACTATGTGTGTAATAATTGTCAGCTCAGGTATATCATGGATAGGTATGGCTAAATATTCATCTTATGTCCCCCACAGCTGCAATGGAGTGGGCCGTGAACCAGGAGGACAACATCAGTCGCCTGGCGAGGTTGAGATGCAAGGCAGGTCAGTAATACTCATGCATTTACTGTCATGGGAAATAAAACTAAAAGTAGTAGTAAATTAATTGCCTGTATAAAACCTGAATTGTTCAAGGCAAGTACTGCATACACTAGAGAATATGGCAGGAAGAGTCTCATATCATTTGTATGTCAATAAAAGTGTAATAGCCTGACAATAAAGGTCTAGATGCTGGACTGCATGTGTATACTCTGGTATCACATGGTAATGTAGATTCACAAAAGTACTGTCGAATTAAGCACTGTTACCCACACCATGCACCATAAATTGAATGTGTAGGAATGCCTGTATATGACAGGTGTAATCCCCAGAGGCCATTTAGTATAATTGAGAGACACATAGACAGTAAACAGGGAAAGTGCAGACAACAAAACCCGAATAGCACATGCAACTGAGATGTGAACTGTTGTTTTTTTAGCACACACAGCCATGGGTTGAATCCTGCCAGTGGTAGTACTCTTCATACCCCACAACTGTACAGATATGTCCAGAATATCCAGTAAAGTGGCCCATATCTGTTGCCCATCAACCTGTCCCCCTGGGGAATCAGTGGGATGATCCCAGATGAATAGGCAGCAAACAGGAAATACAACTGATTGAGACATCTATGAAAACAAAGCTGGCACAATAGCAATTCCCCAGTACCTTATTAGACTAAGAAGCCACGTATGTCCCATCTACACCCCAACTTGTCAAGCTGTGGTCAGAATGTGTACAGTAACAGAGTGAAATGTATGTGCATAATAGTAATGTGGAATCTGGTACTGTGTGTGTGAACATTCAGGTAGTGCTAATAAACATTTCTCCCACAGGTCTGTCACATACCAACACTGTGCCCAGAAATACAAGAATGATACCCTCTACTGGTACTGTTTACATTGATACTGTATGACAGTGTGACTGATGCAGTTGCTCTGAATAATGAGGTATTGCACATTACTGTCACCCCCACTGTCTTACAACATATAACTGTCTAGGAAATCTGTATAAGAGTGTTGTAATACAAGGTCAGAATGCAAAAGCACAGGGGATTAATAAGACAGAAAGCAGATAGGAGATATACAGCAATGTCTATATAGCAGACACAATTGTGATGGACAGTGTGTTTAAGTTGTAGCAGACACAGCCATGGTCTGAATCCTGGGTGGGGAAGTAGGCTGTGTACAGAATCATACCCCACAACTGTACAGATGAGGCCAGAATGTCCAGTATATGGACCCATTTCTGCTGCCTGTCCCCCTGGTAAGTCTGTGGGAAGATCTCATATGTTTAGCCAATAAACAGGGAATACAAGTGATTGTCAAACATCTATGAGAACAAACCTGTCACTGTAGCAACCCCCGAAACTGTTAGGAGAGTAATAACCCAAGTATGTCCTATCTACACCTCCATGTTGTCAAGCTATGACCAGAGTGTGTACAGTAACAGAGTGAGATGTATGTGCATAATACTAATGTGTAATCTGGAAGCTTGTTTGGCAACAGTCAGGTAGCGCTAACAAACATTGCTCCCACAGGTACGTTGGATATGAACACTGTGCTGGCAAATAAAGACCATAATAACCTGTACTGGTACTGTTTACTCTGGTATTGTAGGAAACTGTGAGTGTTGCAGTTTCTCTGAATAATAACAAATCACTGTCACTCACACTGTGCTACATAATATAACTGTGTAGGAATGCATGTACATGTGTGTGGCAGGTCACTAATGGTTGAAGAGGGCAATATTCTAGATATGTCCCAGCACACCTGCATGTGGTCAACACATGGCCAGAGTCTGTGCAGAAAGAGTTGGATAGCTATGTGCACAACATCAAACCAGAATCTGGGAGTATGTGTAGAAACAGTTAGTGTTAACAAACATTCCCTCCACAGGTATACCAGATAAGAGGTATACTGCAGGTAAAACCAGTTCATGTATAATGATAATGACAGCCATATCACTTTCCAAACTAAGGCCATAGGGTAATGTAGTAAGACTTGTTAGGTACAGATAACAGCACTGACTAGGAGAGTAATGTGGACTACAGGAATATACTAGTTGTTAACTGACATCTTTCTCTCCCTGCACATCTCCAACAATAATCAACATACCCAGCCCAACTGGTATGTAATGACACCTATGTTCTGATAATGTCCAATTGTTTAACAAATATATTAATTGCTCCCATGCATGTGCTATAAAGACATATTCCAACATTGGTGGCATGGTGCCATCAATGTACTTGCATGCTGTTCTTATTACCACTGTGGTCCCATATATGCATGTGTTTTGTTTGCTATGCAACTGTACCGTATCTGGTGTCTGGGTTAATGGAAATATCTATGCATGCTGTTATACCTACCCTTGGAATGTGTTGACTATTACTAACCCACATCTTCTTCTTCTTTTGGCTGCTCCCATTAGGGGTCGCCACAGCAGCTCATCTGTTTCCATTTCTTCCTGTCCTCTGCATCTTGCTCTGTCACACCAACCACCTGCATGTCCTCTCTCATCACATCCATAAACCTTATCTTAGGCCTTCCTCTTTTCCTGTTACCTGACAGCTTCATCCTTAGCATCTTTTTCCCAATATACTCTGCATCCCTCCTCAGCACATGTCCAAACCAACGTAATCTTGCCTCTCTGGCTTTGTCTCCAAACCTTCCAACCTGGGCTGACCCTCTAATATACTTATTCCTAATCCTGTCCACCCTCATCACACCCAGTGCAAATCTTAACATCTTTAACTCTGATACGTCCAGCTCTGACTCCTGCCTTTTTGCCAATGCCACTGTCTCCAATCCATATAACATAGCTGGTCTAACTACCCTTTTGTAGACCTTCCCTTTCACTCTTACTGGTACTCTGTCACAAATCACTCCTGACACTCTTCTCCACCTGTAGTCTCTTCTTCATCTCTCTTCCACACTCACCATTACTCTGAACTGTTGATCCCAAGTATTTAAACTCATTAACCCTCGCCACCTCTACTCCTGGCATCCTCACCATTCCTCTATCCTCCCTCTCATTCACGCGTATATATTCTGTCTTACTCCTGCTGACCTTCATTCATCTTCTCTCTAGAGCATATCTCCATGTCTCCAGGGTCTCCCCCACCTGTTGCCTACTCTCACTACAGATCACAATGTTATCTGCAAACATCATGGTCCACGGGGACTTCTGTCTGATCTTGTCTGTCAACCTGTCCATCACCATTGCAAATAAGAAAGGGCTCAGAGTTGATCCTTGATGTAATCTCACCTCCACCTTAAACACCTCCTTCACCCACACTGCAGACCTCACTGCTGTCACACTACCCTTGTACATATCCTGTACCACTCTTACATACTTCTCTGACACTCTCAACTTCCTCATACAATACCACAACTCCTCTCTAGGCACCCTGTCATATGCTTTCTCTAAGTCCACAAAGACACAATGCAACTCCTGACATTCTCTGTACTTCTCCATCAACACTCTCAGAGCAAACATCACATCTGTAGTGCTCTTTCCTGGCATGAAACCATACTGCTGATCACTAATCATCACCTCCCTTCTTAACCTAGCTTCCACTACTCTTTCCCATAACTTCATGCTGTGACTGATCAGTTTAATCCCTCTGTAGTTACTACAGCTCTGCACATCACCTTTATTCTTAAAAATCGGTACCAAAACACTTTTTCTCCATTCCTCAGGCATCCTCTCACTTTCCAAGATTTCATTAAACAATCTAGTTAAAAACTCCACTGCCATTTCACCTAAACACCTCCATGCTTCCACAGGTATGTCATCTGGATCAAAAGCCTTTCCATTCTTCATCCTCTTCATAGCTATCCTTACTTCCTCCTTGCTAATCCACTGCACCCACCCCAACATCCCACTCTCACCTGAAAAAAAAACAAAACAAAAAGAGCAATCTGTTCCCCCCAAAAAATCTCACCCCATACATAGCTGTCCATTTCACACACATGTCCACTGGACATGTAATCTGGTCTAATTGGCATCACAACTTATTATTGTTGTCCTCAACCCTTTCTCAGTGGGTTTGAGTGCTCAAATCTACCTTCAAATTCAGTGTATATGAACAGCAGTTTCTGTAGTAGAAATGGGCAGCTATGGACCTTCCCCAGACCCTTCCTGCACATCGCTAGCTATTTCCACTACTGTCTTACCCTCTCTGTGCCCCTTTTTCACCACTTTCCTATCAACACTTTTTTCTTTCCTTTTAAAGAAATTAGCAAGGTGGTAAGCGGGAATAAGCACTTTTAAGCAGTAGTAAGCGGCATTCAACCTGTTTGCAAGGGGGTATGCAATGCCTACACTGGTTAAGCAATGTAGAGGCTAACTGGGTATAAGAAACTGTAGCCAGAAGTTAGCAGTGCTTACCTCCGCGCAAACCGTGCAAACCCACTTACAACTGCTCAAAAGTGCCTTAATCACTCTGTATCCAATGGCCATTGCTCTGCCCAGCAACAAAATAAACAGCCTTTGCAAGGCTCAAACTCAGGACCCTGCACACCATAGTCAAAGTGATTTATCACTAAGCCATGTCAGATATACATAACCTGATATTTTCACAAACATATCCTCCAGCCCAGTCATTCAACAGTACAGGAAATAGGTTCATAGGTTCATAGGTAGGTACTAGGCTATTGGCCCTAGGGCCTATATAAGCCTAGCCAAAAAGGTACCCTGGCTTTCGCCACCCAAGAAAATTATTTTCCTGTGCCACTGTTGAGCAGAGCCACAGAAGTGATCCCTGGGGTGACTTTCCTATTTCCCTTCCAATCATCAAGATTTTTCTTGAAGAGTGGTAATGAGGAGCTCTGTTTGACATATATAGGTAGTCTGTTCCAGAGTATGGGAAGTCTCTGGGACAGGAATCTATCCCTCCAACATGTTCTGTTTATTGTGGTGACAAGGTTGAGGTCCCTACAGCATGTAGCTCAAAGGGATTGGGATTTCTTTAAATGGAGCATATCCAGGAGCTCTGGCTTTGATATAGCTTTGTATGTTAGGCAGAAATCGTCTCTGAGTAGGCGATATGTGACGGAGAAAAGCTGGAGTTTTTTTAAACGGTCTGCGTAGGGCATCTGTTTGAGGCCTGTAATCCTCTTTGTGAGGTATTTCTATGGCCTTTCCAGTTGTTGTAGATGTCGTGTGAGGTACATACCAAAAGGGGCATTGTACTCTATAATGGGTCTAAAGAGTGATGAGTAGAGGAGAACAATGATCTCTTTTTTTCTGGATGAGAAACCTTTTATGATGAGATATGCCACGTAGAAGGATTTCCTGACCACTCTGGCGATGTGATTATCAAAGGAGAGACTGCTGTTCACCTGTGTCCCAAGGTTTCTTATGACACTTTCGGTGTTTAGTAGACTACCACCTATGTTGTAGTTCATGGGTACAGAGTTTTTACCAAAGGGGATGACAATACACTTTTTGGCATTGAGCTTCAGGCCATGGCTTTGACACCAGGCATCTGTCTCAGTGAGGCCCTTTAGTAAGATGTCCACATCGTTAGGAGTTTTGATTATGGCTCCTAGTTTGCAGTCATCTCCAAACTTCATTAGCCAAAGACCTTCTATGTTAGCCTGTACTTCAGAGAAGTAGATACCAAATAGGAGAGGATCCAGGACTGAACCCTGTGGTACTCCACTTGTCACTGGTCTGAAGTAGAATTTGGAGTCTGCTACTTTCACAGTGTGGGTTCTGTCCATGAGCCAGTTGGCAACCCATCTTGTGACATAGGGATTTATACCTAGTTTAGTGAGTTTATCTGTAATTCCAGAGTGGGGGATGGTATCAAAAGCCTTGGTGAGATCTAGATAGGCTGTGTAATCCACCTTACCCTTATCTATGGCTTTGGTGACTGCTTCAAAGAAGTCTATCAGGTTTAGGAGACATGCTCTGCCTTTTACAAACCCGAAATGGGTGGGGTTCAGAGGTTTTAGATTACCAATGTCTGTTTATGAGTTCCATGATGATATGTTCCATGGCCTTGCAGACCAGGCTCGTCAGACTAATGGGGCAGTAGTTCCTGGGGTCCGTCGTTGCTACCCCTTTGTGGAGTGGGATAACCAACATGGTGCTCAATTCAGTGGGCACAAAGCCTGAGGTGAGGTTATGATTGAACATGGTACTTAGGTGGGATGCCAGTTCATTCTGTATTTCATGTAGAACGCAGCCTGGGATATTGTCAGGTCCCATGGATGCTGTGTTCTTGGCTTTGGAGAGTGTGTTTTTTTACCTGTGCAGCTGTGATTACAGGAACTTTGCATTCTTCCGTTATAGAGATGGGCCTCCTAGGGGTGAGAGGGGGTAAAGTTAGCACTGAACCTATCTACCAGGATGTTGGCAATATCAGTTGGTTCTGTATATTTAGTGCCATTGTGCTGTAACTCAGAGCTGACCTGAGTGTTGCCATTGAGATTCTTGACATAGCTATAGAATGCTTTGTGGTTTGTTCAACATGTAGATGCATGTGTGTGTGTATATATATTAATATCTAAATACATAAAACATATCCTATGTATGTAGATATATATATATTAATATATAAAAATATAGACATATATATATATATATATATATATATATATATATATATATAAAATCATATATACATACAAATGCCTACATCTATAGATGTATATGTCTACATTTATATGACTAAATATATACAGCAAGTTACATATATGTAAGCAGATATATATAGCTATGTAGGTATATACGGACATCGTTATATTTATGTAAGCAGATATATATTTCTATATAGGTATATACGGACATACATCTGTAGATAACAATGTGTAAATAACAAAAACATATATGTCCACATGTGCCGTTAATGGGTTTGAGAGGCCCCAATCAATATATGTCTTGTATGAGTAGGTATACACCCCCCAGCCAAACACGTCCAGCCTGCAATACACTACCAAGTGTTGTAGATCCCATAACCAGGACCTGACTTGACATGGGCATCCCTAGGATACATATACACAGACACATATATACAGATACAGATATACATATCATACATAGGCATTACATCTGACAAGTATCTGGACATTGCATCTCACTGGGTGAGTACACTAAACTGCTAGGCATGTAACAAAGCACTGTGCAGGCTACAGGCAGACCGGATCAATACTGGCCTACATTTCCTATGAAGGAATGCACATGTACCTGCATATATAGCAGGCTCTATAGGCATGTCACAGCACAGAGTAACATATATCTGTGTGAAACTGCATAACCACATCCAATGTGAACACAGACACAGTCACATATGGTATGCTAGCGTATTATTACAGTATATGGACTATCTGTTCAGCAGCAACCTCATATGTGCTTCTCACACACTAACCCTACATATACTGGGCCACTACACAATGTGCTCCAATCTTGAATGTGGTATGGGACATGTGCGTGTATGGCCCTACAAACCTGTCAGCCAATAGGGTGACATATAGTGGAGCAGCATGTAACATCAGATAGAACAGGTCCAAGAACAATGACATTTACCACAGTCTGTACACAGGCCAAGCACATATTAACAATACACACACTGCCGACAATCACCATAAGTACACAGACCTCAGTACTGTACACACAAGCACAGAATGTCCAGGTTATGTCATCAAATATAACCCCTACTATACATAACATGTGTAGCAGCCTGATATCTCTCTGGCTTGTTATCAGATATGATGTCACTAATGATGGTGTACAGCACATATGCACCCCTTACTGTATGACATATGTACAAAGGTTGACAGGTTTGTGGCTGGAGGCACATACACAGGGCCAATGTTGACATGTTGCTGTGATAACCTCATACATTTACTGTTGTAACTGGGTTTGTTGCAAGATATGTCCTATGAGGGGTATGAAGTCAGTAACTGTCATGGCTGTCACCATCTACAGACTGCAATCCTCACACTACCTTCTGCAGTTCACAGATAGGTGCTCTGTGGGTAACACCTGAAACAAAAGGCACCACACACTGTCCAATCTGCAGATGACCCGAGATGGGTGTTCCCTCATAAATATAGCACTGACATGGCAGGTATGAAAACATGTAGAACAGCCATATCCACACACACCCTGTTTAACCAACATTGCTCCAAATGCAGTATAGCAGCACTTATAGTCTGTAGTCAGGTCAGGCACATCTCCCTCCTGTGTGTTAGCCTGTTTCCACAGTGTATGCTGTTAGAGGTAAACCCCAATCCATCTGATATGCTGTTTGCCAAAAAAACAGATCAAGTTCCTGCTCACAGTGAAAGAAAGGCCCAACACCAACACAATGTTCCTAGATATTGGTGTGTGTTTCCATGCAGTTGGCTATGGGAATGTTACCACAGCTGTCCCACATGCAATCAGCTAGAGCAGGGCTGCAATTGGTGCAGAGGCCATCAGCTGATCTTGAGCATCACTTAAAATACACATGCTGCTGCCTAAGCAATGCAGGTGTAAGTCTCCACATCCACCAGAGAGGGAGTGAGAGAGGCAGACAGATGCACAGAAAAGCCAGAGATGGGTGGGAGAGTAAAACTTAAGTGTGTTTGTGTCACACACCTACCTGTACAGGGTATCAAACCCCTGATGACTATGTAGTGCTATTATATGTCCATGCAGTTAGTGGATGCACCACATAGGTCCATAGATTCAAAGGTTCATATGTTCATACTAGGCTATCTGCCCTAGGGCATTTATAAGCCTAGCCAGCGTGTGTTTGGCTTTCACCACCCATTTTAAATTAATTTTGCTATGCCCTTTTTCGAGGTTAGTATACTGTGCCTCTGTCTAACAGTGACACAGAAGTGATACCCGGGGGTAAACTTACGATCTCCCATCCACTCATCAAGATTCCTCTTGAAGAGAGTCAATGAGGGACTCTGCCTAACCTGGACTGGGATTTTATTCCAGAGTGAAGGGAGCCTCTGGGTTATGAATCTATCCCTCCAGCATGTCCTATTTATTTCAGTGCTGAGGTTCAAGTCTCTCGAGCGTGTAGCTCGATGGGATTTGGATTTTCTGAGGTGCAGCATGTCCATTAATTCCGGGTTGGACATGGCTTTATACTTTAGGCACAGATCGCCTCAAAGCAGGCGGTATGCCACTGAGTAGAGCTGGAGTTTCTTTAACCGGGCAGCATATGGCATCTGTTTGAGCCCTTTGATCCTCATGGTGAGGTACTTTTGGGATCTTTCCAGTTGCTGCAGGTGTCTGGTAAGGTACATCTCAAAAGGGGCATCGTACTCAATTATGGGCCTGATGAGGGATGAGTAAAGAGGTACGATGACCTCCCCTGATCTAGATGTGAATCCCTTCATGATTAGGTGGGCTATATAAAATGTTTTTCTAACCACTTTGGCCACGTGGTTGTCAAATGAGAGATTGCTGTCAACTTGGGTCCCCAGGTCCCTAATTACTTCTTCTGTACTTAATGGATTACCACCTATGTGGTAATTTGTGGCACTGTTTTTGCCAAAAGGGATGACTATACACTTTTTGGCGTTTAGCTTGAGGCCATGGCTCTGGCACCAGTTGTCTGTTTCTATGAGGCCCTTTTGGAGGATGCTTGTGTCGGCTGGAGAGTCAATTATGGCGCCCAGTTTGCAGTCATCTCTGAACTTGGTCAGCCACAGTCCTTCCGTGTTGGCCTGTACCTCTGAGAAATATATACCGAACAAGAGAGGTCCCAGGACTGAGCCTTGTGGGATGCCACTTGTAACTGGTTTGGAGTCTGACATGGCTCCAGCAATTCTAACCATGTGGGTTCTGTCCTTGAGCCAGTTTGCAACCCATCTAGTGACATAGGGGTTTATATTTAAGCTGGTGAGCTTATCTATAATGCCTGAGTGGGGTATTGTATCGAAGGCTTTTGCGAGGTCCAGGTAGGCTGTGTGGACCACCTTCCCCTCGTCAATGGCCTTGGTGACTGTTTCAAAGAAATCGACCAGGTTTAGGCAGGATCTGCCCTTAACAAAGCCAAACTGGGCAGGATCCAGTGTCTGTAGGGCCCCAATATCTTTATTTATGAGGTTCATGATTATCCTTTCCATAGCTTTGCAGACCAAGCTAGTCAGGCTTATGGGGTGATAGTTTCCAGGATCCGTTGAGGCACCACCTTTGTGGAGAGGGACCACTGTTGCTGTACGCCACTCTTTGGGTACATATCCTGTAGTAAGGCTGAGATTGAACAGTAGTTTTATGTTTGAGTTTAGCTCTTCTTGGAGTTCATGTAGGATGCAGCCCGGGACACCGTCTGGTCCCATTGATGATGTTTTTTTGCTTTGGAGAGGGCGGCTCTTACCTGAACATCTGAGATGTCTGATGGGATAGATATTTGCCCTTTTGGTGGGGAGGGGGGGGAGAAGTTTGCGCTGAACCTGTCAGCTAGGATGTTGGCAATGTCTGTGGGTTCGATGTATTTTTTGTCATTTTGGACTAATTCTGAGCATATCTGGGAATTCCCACCCAGGTTCCTAACATAATTAAAGAAAGCCTTGTGATTATCCTTAGTGTCCTGTGCAGTTTTTTTCTTGAAGCTGGCCTTAAACGATTTTATGTGTGCCCGTAGTTTTTTGCTAATACTGACCAGAGATGCCTTCCCTTTTTGGGATTTTGCTCTATCATGTAGTAGCTTCCTCCTTCTATTGTATAGTTTGTTTATGGCTGGGGTCCACCAGACAGGGGGTCTGCCTTTGGAGGATTGGGTCTTGGTTTTATTTGGGATTGCATGATCCATGCATTCCTGAAGGTGTTCATAGAATGCGTTTATAAAGTATTCTGCAGTCTGGGCGTATTTTCCACAGGCTCGGGGCTTTGAAGGATTCCACCTCGGTTTTGAGGAGTGTGAAATTTGCTTTAGAAGTTTTTCACTGTGGTTTTCTGGGCAGGGGTGGGGTTGGGATGTGAATATCCAGTGAGATTAGTTTATGGTCTGATCTTACCAATGAGGGATACACTTCTGGTCTGGAGCATAGAGTCCCCATGTTGGTGATGATCAGGTCCAGTATGTTTTCCCCTCTTGTGGGAGTGGTAACAAGTTGTTCCATAGCATTTGAGTTTATAAATTCTAGGAACCTTTGGGCTAGGGTGTTGGAGCTAGAGTAATGCTCACAGTCTATGTTTGGATATTTGAAGTCGCCCAATATAATGGTGTTTGGAGAGACCTTCATATTTTCCAGTGTTCTCAGGAAGGCCGAGTGGGGTTCCTGGGTTTGGGAGGGTGGTCTGTAGCAGGCTATAAACTGGAAGGCAGTTTTACCCACTGCTAGTTGCACATGGATAGTCTCTGATGCTTCATGCTGTGCCACCAACCTGGAGGTGTGGGTATCTTTGACAAATATTGATACCCCCCCCTTCTTTTGTGGTTTGGTCCAAGTTTTGGGGCCGAAAAGCATGGTATGAGGTATAACCTGGTAGTGCTGGGGTGCTCTCGGGAGCCTTGAACCAGGTTTCTGTTACTGCACAGATATCGATGTTCTCCATGCTAAGGAGAGTTTCGAGTGCGTGCATCTTGAGGTTTAGACTTCTGGCGTTGAGTAGCATTACTCTTAGTTTCTTATCCCTTGTCATACCTATGGAGGTGGGTTTGTCTTTTGAGCCTTGCCTAAAAAAGGCACTATGGGGGAAGCAAGAGCCTTTGCCAATATCCGAAAGCCCAGGGGCGACAGGTGCAAGCCATCCCTAGTGAAGCATCATGGCTTGTTGAGCATGTCATCCCAGGCTGACAGGCATTGGATCCCCCTTTAACTGACACCAATACTTAAGCCAATTGTTGAAATTGATCATCTTGTCTTCATGTTGTGGCATCATTCTTGGTGAGGGTAAGATGCTACTCAAGGTCAGGGTCATACCATCCTGGGCTACATGCTCAGAGAGCTCCTCTATGTCTCTTTTCATGTAGTCCAGAGAAGTATGTCTCAGGTCATTCACACCAGCATGGACAATGACCGAGTCATATTTGTACTTGCCTTGGAGTGACCTGAGTGCTTGTGTTATGTGGTGGATCCTAGCGGCTGACAGGCAGCTCACTGTGACCTTCTCATTGTTCAGCCTGGTGAGCGGGACGTCAGTGTGCCTGACGATAGAGTCACCTATTGCAAGTGTATCAGGTGTGTTGTTTAGCCTTAAGGGCTGTGACAGTTCAGCACACTGGCTTTGTGAGCTATGTGTTGCACATGTTTTGTTTTGGGGTAGCGGTTGCTTGGATGTTTGCTTTGGAGGTCTCTGCTGCTTAGGCAGATTTTTATTTAGAGCCTCTGAGTATGTTTTTGTGTGTTTATGTGTTTGGTTTGCTGTCGTGGTAGGTCTATGTGAGACTGGAATTGTAGTGAGTGTGGATTCCTTCTCCTCCTGACTGGTTACGCCAGTACTGAGTTGAGAGAGCTTAGCCTCCAGTTTGGCTATATGGTTGCATCTCTCACATGTGCTGGAATTTGTTGGGAGGAGGAGAGAGTTGTCTGTGTACATGAGGCAGTTGTAACATTGCCTCAAGATTCCCAGATTCACCAGCTGGACCGGAGAGGAGATTGAGAATTGACCTTTGGACATGCTAGAATAGTATTGGGAATTCCTTTATAATTGAAAAAAAGGGCCAATGGGGAACAAGGTACTCAAGGGGAGTTTGTGAGGGTGTAGTGCTTTTAATTTTTTAGTGCAGACTTATATAATTGCTTTAGTGAGCAAGTGCCAGGTAACTTAGATGCAATGTGTTACAGGTAACTTAAATGCAAAAATGACAAACAGTAACTTTCTTTCAAGTGAAACAAGGAAATAAGTACAGTAAGCAATGCAGATATCACTAGGGATCCACAAAAGCGCTGAAAAGCCGCATTTTAGGTGGAATTAGTGTTTCAGGGAAATAAGCAAACAAACAACAAGCATACAAACAACGCTAGATTCAGCAGGCCTGGATCTAGTCTATGCTACAGCAAACAAGGTGTACCAATTTCAGTAAGAAACAGTTCAAATATGCAGGCACTATAAGCTTTAATAAGAAATTCCCAGCTCAGAACGGCAGAGTCCAGCCTCTCCTCCCACAAGAGTGCAGACCACGAACATTCTTAATGTAAAATAACTGGCCTGAAGCCCAAGTGCTTAAACCAGAACTAATACACTTTTAGAATAACCGACACTGAGCCCTCAATCAGCAGTTCCCAACTTAGAAGGATGTAAGCTACCTGTCCTGCCACCACAGTGCAGGCCACCAACCTTCCTAATGTAAAACAACTGGTCTGAAGCCCAAGTGCTTAATCCAAAAGACTTAGAATGATAGCTACACTTTAATCAAGTTACTACCAAGCAGTAATAAATACAATTGAATACTTTAAAGAATGCCTGGATTAGTGCTCAAGTTATACAAACAAAGCTAGATTCAGCAGGCCTAGATCTAGTCTATGCTACAGCAAACAAGGAGTACCAATTTCAGTAAGAAGCAGTTCAAATATGCAGGCACTATAAGCCTTTAACCAGAAATTCCCAGCTCAGAAGGGCAGAGTCCAGCCTCTCCTCCTACAAGAGTGCAGACCATGAACCCTCTTAATGTAAAATAACATGTTGGGGAGCCCTCAGAATGTATATGTGATGGTGCGTGACATCTGCAACAGGGATATGGTAGCTATGTGGTAGGTGTAGTGCACGTGCCTGTTTGCATGAACAGGTGTCAGCGTCAACACAGCCACACTCTCACAGGGATGCACACATATTGACACACTTGGCAGGGCCAGTAATACAGCTTATCACTAGTGGGATTGCCACAATGCAGTACTGTGCAGGTATCACATGCACCACAGGGGTCATATGGAGGTTATATGTGCAAAGGGTATGTGGAGGTGTCTGACATCAGACAGCATTCTTCAGTATGCCAATGGGGGTTGTAGTGATTGTAAATGGAGTCATACACATCATACACCACACACACAGACACTGGTGCCAGTGCTGACATGCATGGGTGCACTGCTTCACGGTGTGTTGTGGTCGATGGTGCCAGATGGCTTTACAAGGCTAGGAAATGGGTATACCTTGGCATCAGGCCACATGACAATGGTCTGCAATGTGGCTCAGGGGTGTAGTCTCTGGAGTTGCCCACACAGGTGGGTATTGTATTCACTATCCAGTCTCCTTGGTGATTATTGCTTGTGGCCAGTGCTGTGCATTGCTTGCCATGTATGTGTTCCTTAGTCCATGATATGGATAGTGTCTGGGATGTGCACACCTCCCACATGCATGTACAGTGACATGTGGAACTGTACCTGGGGGAGTCTGGCCCATGTTGTGTACACAGAGTGTTATCATCAGGTGTGCCAGTCCTGGCCTCATGTGGTGAGAACTGTTAATGGACAGTAGGTTGACCTGCACCTATATTGATAACATGATACTGGTATTCCCTGGTGTCAGTGGCCTCTGTCTATACAGGGCTTGTGTGTCAGGTATGGTATGTCCTTTGTGGGTAACATTTGATGGCACCACAGGTGTTCAGTTGGGAACATGGGGGAGGTGCACTATCAGCATGTACATGGCTATTGGACTGATGGACAGGGTGAAATGCCCACTGTAGCCCACTGCAGTCACACCATGGTTATCAGTGGGCAATATGCAGGGTACTACTAACATAGCGGCTTTTGCCTAGGCAAGTGTGTGTGTGTGTGTGTGTGTGTGTGTGTGTGTGTGTGTGTGTGTGTGTGTCTGTGTGTGTGTGCATGTATGAGACATGGGTTGAGAGTGTTCCCTGGGTAATACAAGGGTTGCTAACATTGCTCAGTGGGCATTGATGTCACATTTAGGGGTATGGATTTGCACCTCAGCCTCTCAGCTATTTCACATCTGTTATCCCTGTACAGTGGACATTGTGATATATACTTGGCCCACCATATAAGAAGTTTGCAAAATCCACTCCACATTGAGTCCAGTTGTTACACACTAACAGCCACCTCCACACAGGATACAAATGACAAACAGACACACATGCACACCTGTCATGTCTGGGATTAGAACTCCTACCTAACTAGTACATTACAATACAGAATTATGCCATTATAAGATACACCATGGAGATTACTGGAGTGCTTCTTCCCCAAAGGTGTATTTCACAGTGAATGACATCAGCAGGAATGCCAAAGTAGGGCATTTGAATTGTACTGAGTGTGACTAGCCTAAAATGCATTGCTCCCTACACAGACATAGAAATACACACAAAATGTCCACAACTGCCATGTGTGAGTAGAACCCCTACTAGAGTTCTATATCACACTACAACATGATGCTGTTATAGGACACACCACAGGGATTGCTGGAGTGCCCCTTCTCCAAAGGTGTATTTCACAGTGAATGACATCAGCAGTATTGCCAAAGTAGGGCATTTGAATTGTACTGAGTGTGACTAGCCTAAAACACATTGCTCTCTACACACACACACACACACACACACACACACACACACACACACACACACACACACACACACACACAATTGGTAAGTCTGGGATTAGAACTCCTACCTAACTATTTTATCTCACTACAGATGTACACAGTTATGGAACACACTACAGAGGTTACTGGACTACAACCTTCCCAGGGGTGTATTTCTAGGTGGCTGACGGCAGACTTACTAAAGTAGAGCATTTGAATTGTAGGGAATGTGACTACCCTAAAAAGCATTGCTCACTACACAGACACACACACACACACACACACACACACACACACACACACACACACACACACACTACACACACAATTGGTAACTCTGGGATTAGAACTCCTACCTAACTATTTTATCACACTACAGCTGTACGCAGTTATGGGATACACTACAGAGGTTACTGGACTACAACCTTCCCAGGGGTGTATTTCTAGGTGGCTGACATCAGCAGACTTACCAAAGTAGAGCATTTGAATTGTAGGGAATGTGACTACCCTAAAAAAGCATTGCTCATTACACAGATAGACAGACAGACACACACACACACACACACACACACACACACACACACACACACACACACACACACACACACACACACACACACACACACACACACACACACAGACACACCCACACACACACACAGTTGCCATGTCTGGGATTGGAACTCCTACTTAACTAGTTTATCACATTACAGCAGTACACAGTTATAGGACACACCGCAGAGATTACTGGGCTACAGCTCTCCCAAAGGTGTATTTCACAGTGGATGACCTCAGCAGGCTTGTCATAGTAGAGCTATGGGGAGGGCAGTGTGTGTGCATGGGCCATAACCCACTCATCTAGAGGTTGACACATCACATGCGGGCACACACAGGGTCATATTTCACAGGTACATGTATACAGCTGCTAGATGACTATGTCCTTGTACAATCATGTTAGACAGCTACTGGTGGCTAGTATCTACAGTGAGTGACATCTGAACCTCATGTGGTTGTGGCCCTTTGGCTGTGTGCTGGGTGGGACAGGCCTGGATGGCTCCTTGTCACGTCACCCTCTCCCACACATCTATGTACATCTGTCTTTGGCTTATTATAGTGTGTTGTCCTTAGATATATGTCTATATTCCCATCCAGTGTGTGTGCAAAGCATGAGTGGTGCATACTGAGGGGTGTCTGCACTAACATCTGCGACTTCCAGATATGTCTGGTCCACTGGTGTTTGCAGACATGGCTTTCATTTGTTTAAGTGTGTGAGCATGCCCAGTATGAGTCAGAGAGAGGTGTTATTCCCTGGGTCCTTCCTGTGTCAGTGTATGTGCTATGCATAGCCTCTTTGCCAAGGCCAGGGCATACTGGGCACATCACCTTCTGCCTACTGGGGCAGGCTCAGGTTGTTCCTCCTCTGAGTCACTCTGTGCCTGTGCAGGCCTTGGCAATGGTGGAGGGCTGTATGGCCCCGCCCCATGCTGTTCCTGCTGCAGCTGTTTCCACAAGATCATATTGTGTAGCATGACACATACGATGTCAATTTGGGTACATGTAGCTGGTAAGTACTGCAAGGCTCCACCGGATGTGTCCAGGCACCGGAACTGTGACGTGAGTATCCCAAACACATACTCTACTATAATTCTGGTCTGTGTGTGTGCTTCATTATGGAGTTCTTGTTCGAGTGTGTGTGCATTTTTGATGGGTGTCATCAGCCATGGCTCCAGTGTGTATCCAGCATCCACCCCTAGATGACCATGAGGAATGTCCCCATTGGCAAATCTCTGGTACAGCTGCATCAGATGCCAGATATGGGAATCATGATAGCTTCCAGGGCAGCCAACACACACATTCATTATTATGCCCTGGGCATCACACACGACCTGGCAGTTGATGGAGGGAAGCCCTTGTGGTTGATGTAGACCCTATGCTGCTCACTGGGTGGTGCCTTGATGTGTATGTGCATGCAGCCTTTAGCACCCACTATCTCAGGGTATGCTGCTATTTGGTGGAACAGTTGCATATTGCTGGCCAACGCCTCATGGGTGTTGGGGAAATATATGTGCTCACCGACAAGCTGACATAGCATACAGGAACTGGTGGAGTACCCTGGATGCTGATGCCTGTGAGATCCCCATTATATCCCCAGTTGGCCTTTGGAAGGTACCTGTAGCTAGTATTCGTAGGCCTACACATACCTTGGTATCCACTGGGATGGGTTCCTCTCTAATGTTAGTTCTGTGTGTCAGGCATGGCCGGCACAGCTCAACAATTTACTGTAGGAGGTCCCTGTCCACCCTATAGTGTTCCACTATCTCCAGCTCATGTAGCCCCTGGTAAGTTACCCTGGGTCTGTACACTCTTCTCCGTCTTCTTACTGTGGGTTGGTCAACAGCATTCACATCATCACCACCCTTAGCCTCTTCCACAAGTTGTTGTATGATAGCTATTGCAGCCCCTATCATTTTGTTGTTTTGATTGTTAAAAGTTCTCCACTTGTTTACACCGGTGGTGTACAGTGTGGGAAAAAACAGAGGGGAAGGTGTTTGCATAGTTTATAGTAGTGTTCTGAGCTGGGCTGGTCTGCTGCCTGTGTAATTGGCTGATTCTGATACATTTCACTTGCCAGCTATGCTAGTTCTCCTAGATTACCTTCCTACTGCTGTTGACCCTTCCCATTGCCTTCCTGTTTAAGCCCAGGGGCACACCGCACAAACACATTGCTCAAATGTGCACAGAGCTGCTATTTCCTGGTTTAACTTTTGTTTTAAACCTTTAAAACCCAGTGCGTGGCACGCGCACCCACTTAGGCAATGTAAAGAGTGCTAGGCAGATTCAGACACATCCCTTTGCTTAGCTGTGGTAAGCTAGGAGCAAACCCTAGCCACAGGGCTCCAATCTGCTTACAGTATGCCTGACACACACCCCCATGATGTCAGCTAACTTCTAGGCTTGCATCAACTATTCCTACTCTTACACTGTTGGGACCTGACTAGCATGCTGGGGAAAACTGGGATTCACTATCATTCCCCTCATTTTCATAGGATTGTCTGCTAATGCATCGTTACATGTCTCACACTGAACCTCCCCCTTTAGCAAACACTACTCACTGGCCATGTTGTCTTCTGCCTGCCATTGACTTTCATGGCAGAAGAGTTAGAGTGCTTATTTTAGGTTTATTTTATTATTTTCCCCAATCTCGTTTGCATGCCACTGCCCTACGCTTAAACAGACAAGATTGGCCAAAAAAAAAAAATGTTTTTTTTTACATTTTTTTTGGCTGTTTGCAGTGCCAGTGGCCTTATATTTGGCCATTGGCATGCTTCCTCACTGATATGCAGCCTTTATTTGGCGCTGTCACAGCACTGTTTTGGATTTTGCAGAAATGTACTCGGTAACTAACCGAGTACATTTCTGCAGATTGTACTAGTCCTGCACGAGCGGTTTCAAGCTTCCTGGATCACCGATTCACCTCATTTGCATGGATTTCTCCTGCAAATGTGGTGATTTGCATACAGAGGCTTAGTCCGTGCAGGACTAGTGCAGGAACGCTTGTGCACTCCCCTGCAGGCTGTTCCTGGATCGCACGGCAGACATATTTATTGCCTGCTACAGCTCCTGCACTAATCCTGCATGCCATGCAAGGCATGCAGAATCCAGGGGGTTGTCTTTTTCGAAAATGCATGCTGATGCAAAACCTTTTCCATCAATAAATGGATATACACTGCACACAGCCTGTGTGCAGAATTAATGTGATATTTACTTTGAAAAAATGAGGAAAGTAGTGCTGGAAGTGCCACCTTTGTGTCATCAAAGTGACAAGTGTGATAATGAAAATACAGGAAGTACTGTCCTTTAAGTCAGTAGACAGCCATAGTTTGTGAGCAGGAAATAACAGTAAAATGAAACAAGAGAATATCTAGTAAATTGGATTTGCAGTGTGGGAGCCATCCAGTCATCCCAGAAGAAAGAGAAAGACTGCAGGTAAATGCCAAAAGTAGTTGCACATGATCTGTAATTGTGGTGTTGCTTCCATGTGCTAAATCTACTACTTTCCTGCATTTTAAATGTGTCTGTCATTTTAGTAGCACTTAAACAAGTTTTTGATCAATTATTTAATTTCTTTGAATTGTGCAGTCACCTGACTGAACTCATTAATTGCTATATTGTTTCTCTGCAATTAATCTGCTGTTTTCATTCCATTTCTGTTAGTTATAACTTAGTTATGTTACTGATATAGCAAAGTTTTAGCCACGTATGTTAGGAGTCTGAGAGATAGTGGTGATTATTCTGAGAGAGAAAAATAAACTGCTGCTGTTTCTGGAAATCTAGCATTATTGGCTGGAGCCAAAAAAGCAGAACTTTTACCTCACTTTATGACAATATCAGGAAAGTGCCACTATTTCTTCTGTACACATTGTTGCTTATTAATTTCTACAGTTTTAGTGTTATTTAAATAGGTTTTGCTTATTCTGTTACATTTTCCTTGCTGAAATTGAAGTTTTGTGTTTGAATAGTCACCTGACTGAATTATTTAATTGCTGTGTTGCATCATGTAATAAATCTACTGGTTTCCCTTCATTTTAACTGTTTCTGCCAGTTTTAGAAGCATTTAAACAAGTTTTTGAACACATTTTTCATTTTCTTTACTGGTAATTAAGTGCTGAATTGTGCTGTTGTCTGACATAATTCATTAATTATTGTGTTATTTCCCTTTGCTTAATCTGCTGTTTTCCTTCCACTTCTGCTGTTTAGAACTTAGTGATAAAGCAAGGTGTGTAGGCAGTCACAGAGAATGAGGTAACTATTCTGTAAGAGAGGATAAGCAGCAGTTGCTATTTCAGAAAAGCTAGCATTACTGGCTAAAGCCAAAAGCAGTTTAAATGCTGTTTTTCATCAGTTTGTTTAAATTCTTAGGTCAGCTATATTGTGTTGAACTACACTTTGCAAGTGCCATGCAAACCTAAACTCGATAGATGCAGGCACTTAGACTGAAGTTATAATCCAACAAGCCCAGCCAGAGTCATAGCCATCTGCAAGCTGTGCTAAAGGTTGTTGTTGTTTGTCTTTCGGCTTTTTCCCTGTAAGGGGTTGCCACAGCAGAACTTCGGTCCTCTAATGATTGGCAGTAGATTTTTACGAAATGCCGAGGTGCCAGCTTGACGCCCAACCTTCAACAAAGGCACGCCCATTTACGCACGCATGTCTTTCGAACGCTACCCAACCGCGGGGAGGACATGCAGACTCCACACAGAAGGCACTCCCAAGCCAAGCCGAGAATCGAACGGGAGAACCTCTTGCTGTGAGGTAACAACGCTACCACCGTACCACCGCGGCATATTTAATATCTCATTATTTATAATCAAATTAAGTTAGAGTAAGCTGTTACTGCCTTAGTAGAGCACTTCCATTAGTTAAAGGCTAGACTACAAACAGATGAGTCTAATACCATTCAGATAAGTCTTATTTCTCCAAATTTCTACACCTTCATATCATTCAGACAAGTCTTAGTTCCCCAAATTTCTGCACTATTGGACAAAATGGAAGATCAGGCATGTATCCAGGACTGTTCATAAGCTTCTGAGCCCCGCAAGCCTTTCTGTGTTGGAGGGAAGCCTTCTAGCTTATCAGTGGTAGTGGTAAGCACTAGGTAGCCTATCTACTACAAGAAGAGTGGTTCTGGCCCAGAAATTGTAGTTTATTGGCCGTTTGGGCAGTTTTTTTTCTATCTCTCTCAACTTTCTGGTTTTAAAGCCCCTGTTTGTGCTTGATCCCCACCTTTCTCGTAACTAGTCTAGTCCAGGTACAGATTTGCTCTATCCAGGACTGTTTATAAGCTTCCGAGCCCCCCAAGCCTTTGTGTTGGAGTGCAACCTTCTAGCTTATCAATGGGAGTGGTAAGTACTAGGTAGCCTGTCTACCACAAGAGGAGTGGTTCTTGGCCCAGGAATTGTAGTTTATTGACCATTCGGGAAGTTGTGCATCTCTTTTATTTGTAAGGCAAATACCTTAACCATTAGGCCACCCTCCCCTCCTCTATATAAGCCTTCTAGCTTAAAAGAGAGACTTTGGAGTGATTGAGTATCAGTTTTCCGTATTTTCTTGCTGTACTTAACTGTTTTCTGCCTAAACGCTGATTTTCCAGCACTTATTGTGATTTAAAAGCTTGTTTTTTTCACATATTGTACTTATTTGACTGCCTGCACTTTTAAAAAGTTGTTGTTTGTTTAAATAAATTGTTTAACTGTTATAGGCTACACACTAAAGTGCGATAGCCTTTTCTCATCGCTTGTAGTCGTTTAAAGCTGTTTTAAGTGTACTTTTTACTGTTTTTGCCTTATCTTTTCAAAAAAATAAATAAATAAATTTCTTGTTTCTCGCCTTTCTAAGCTAGTATAGTCCAGTTTTCAGGCTAGTGCTGAATTCAGGGCTATGTTACAAGTTTCTGAGTTGCCCATACCTTACTTGGATAGAGGGAAGTTTCTTTGTTCACCTGTGAGAGAGGGGAACTTTGAGCAGCCATCTGTCCCTGGAGGAGTGGTTCCAGTCCAGAAGTTAATAGTTTAAAAAATGTGTTGCACAGTTTTGTGCGTCAGGCAGCACCGGTTAGCTAGGATTAAATTATTCCCGGCTCCACTAAGTCTCCTCTTCAGTTTTTCACTTGAAATTAGTCTAACTCTCAACCTAAGCACTCAAAAAGCATCCTACAGTCCAGCACTTGCTCAGACTTAATAGCAAGCATGAATATACCCCGACACTTGACTGCCCAGCAGGGCAAGGCTCTTTATCCACCCCTCACCAACCAAGTGACTAAACAGCTCACCCTACTATTCAGGCATGACCAAAGGGCAACTTCAGGTGTACTCTCCAGTCCAGCTGGTGAATCTGGGTATCATGAGGCAATGTTACAACTGCCTCATGTACACAGACAGCCCTCTCCTCCTACCACAAAACACTAACATATGTGAGAGTTGCAATTATACAGCCAAACTGGAGGCTAAGGTATCTCCACCCATGACTGGAACAGACAGTCATGAGGAGAAGGTTAACACTTGCACCACACCTCCAGCCTCACATAGCCCTACTAAACCAGCACTGGCAAAAAATACACATAAATACACTAAATCATACTCAGAGGCTCTAAATAAAAACCTGCAAAAGCATCAGAGAGCTCCAAAGCAGACACCCACAAAACCTGCACCTCTCGTCACAAACCAGACAACACATAAAACACAAAATCAATGTGCCGTACAATCACAGCCCTTAAGGTGAAATAACATACCTAACACACTAGTAATAGGTGACTCAATAGTCAGGCACACTGATGCCCCACTCACTAGGCTGGACAAGGAGAAGGTTAGTGTTAGCTGCCTGTCGGGAGCCAGAATCCACCACATAACACAAGCACTCAGCTCACTGCAGAACAAGTACAAATATGACTTTGTCATTGTTCATGTTGGTGTGAATGACCTGAGCCATACCTCCCTGGACTACATGAAAAGAGACATGGAAGAGCTCTCTGATCATGTAGCCCAGGTGGGTATGACCCTGACCCTGAGGAGCATCTTGCCCTCACCAAGAATGATACCGCAGTATAAAGAAAAAATGATCAATTTCAACAATTGGCTAAGCTTCTGGTGTTATTCAAAGGGGGATCCAGTATCTGTCAGCCTGGGATGACATACTCGACAAGCCGCATTGCTTCGCAAGAGACAGCTTGCACCTGTCACCCCTTGGCTTTCGAATACTGGCCAAGGCTCTTGCTGCCCCCATAGTGCCTTTTTTAGGCAAGGATCAAAATTCAAACCCATCTCCGTAAACAGCACAAGTAAAAAAATTAGGGTTATGCTACTCAACGCCAGGAGTTTAAATTTCAAAATGCATGCACTCGAAGCACTCCTAAGTATGGAGAACATTGACATCTGTGTAGTAACTGAAACCTGGTTCAAGGCTCCAGAGAGCACTCCAGCACTACTGGGCTACAACTCATACCACACATTTCGGCCACAGAACACGGACCTAAACACAAAAGAAGGGGGTGTATCCATATTCAAGGATACCCACACCTCCAGGTTAGTGGCACAGCATGATACCTCTGAGATCATGCATGTGCAACTAACATTGGGCAAATCTGCAATGCAAATTGTTGCCTGCTACAGATCACCCTCCATGACCCAGGACCACCACTCCACCTTTCTGGAGACACTGGAAAACATGAAGGTCCTACCAAACACCCTGATCTTGGGAGATTTCAATTACCCTACCATTAACTGAGAAAACTACTTGAATACACACTCCCAAGCTCAGCGCTTCCTGGAATTTATTAACTCAAATGCCCTGGATCAGCTGGTAAACTCCCCTACCAGAGGCCACAACATATTGGACCTGGTCATCACCAACATGGGTGACAGATGCTCCGTACCGGAGGTCAACCCGTCACTGATTAGATCAGACCATAAACTAATCACCCTGGATGTCTACACCCCCCCCCCCCCAACCAAGGAAACCCCAGTGAAAAACTTTTCTAAAGCAAACTTCACCTTACTTAAGGCAGAGGTGGTAAGTTTCACAGCCCCCACACTAAAGGATAACACTGCCCAAGATGCAGAATCCTTTACAATTGCACTCTATGAGCACCTACAAGGATGCATGGATCATGCCATCCCTAGCAAAACCAAGACTTACTCCCTTAAGAGAAGGAAACCAGTCTGGTGGACCCCTGTCATAAACAGGTTATGCAACAAAAGGAGGAAACTAGTTCAGAAAAAAAGCAAATCCCAAGAAGGAAAGACATCCCTGATCAGTATCAATAAGAAACTAAGGTCCCTCATAAAATCATCCAAGGCTAACTTCGAAAGAAAAATAGCCAAGGATTCGAAATATAACCAAAAGCCTTCTTTAGCTATGTCAAGAATCTAAGTGGCAACTCACAGATATGCTCTGAGATAGTGCAAAATAGCACAAAATATACTGAACCTACTGATATTGCCAACATACTGGCAGATAGATTCAGTGCAAACTTTACCGCCTTCTCACCTTCAAAAGGGCCCACAACAATACCGGAAAAGTGTAGTGTCCCGGAAATCACAGAAGCATAGGTGAAAACAGCCCTTTCAAAAGACAAAAACACAGCATCAATGGGGCCAGATGGTGTCCCAGGCTGCGTCTTGCATGAACTACAGAATGAACTAACCCCCACCTAAACACGCTGTTCAACCTCAGCCTCTCCACAGGCTACATGCCCATAGAATCACGCACAGCAATGGTTATTCTGCTCCACAAAGGAGAGGCCACAACTGACCCTGGTAACTATCACCCCATAAGCCTGACTAGCCTGGCCTGCAAGGCTATGGAGTGCATCATCATGGAACTCATTAACAAAGACATTGGGAACCTCCAAACACTTGACCCGACCCAATTCAGCTTTGTTAAGGGCAGATCATGCCTATTAAACCTGGTTGACTCCTTTGAGACAGTTACCAAGGCCATAGATGAGGGAAAGGTGGTTCACACAGCCTACCTTGATCTCACCAAGGCGTTCAACACCATTCCTCACTCGGGTATTATAGAAAAACTCACCAGCCTGGACATAAACCCCTACGTCACAAGATGGGTTGCCAACTGGCTTACAGACAGAACTTAGACGGTAAGAATAGCGGGCTCCAGGTCTGACTCTAAACGAGTCACAAGTGGTGTCCCGCAAGGCCCGGTTCTGGGACCCCTACTGTTCAGCATATATTTCTCAGAAGTACAGGCAAACACAGGAGGACTATGGCTAACCAAGTTCACAGATGACTGCAAACTGGGAGCCATAATTGACTCTCCGGCTTACACGGACATCCTCCAAAAAGGCCTTACTGAGACAGACACCTGGTGTCAAAGTCATGGCCTCAAGCTAAAATGCCAAAAAATGCATAGTCATCCTGTTTGGGAAAAACAAAACACTCACAAATTACCACATAGGTGGCAGCCCCCTTAATACAGAAGAGGTAATAAGAGATCTGGGGACCCAGGTAGATAGTAATCTCTCCTTTGACAATCATATTGCCAAAGTAGGTAGGAAATCCTTCTATGTGGCCCATCTAATTACTAAGGGGTTCGCATCTAGAAATAAAGAGGTTATAGTGCCCTTCAACTCATCACTCATCAGATCCATCATAGAGTACAATGCCCCATTTGGGATGTACCTCACAAGACACTTTCAACAGCTTGAAAGACCACAAAAGCACCTCACCAAGAGGATTACTGGCCTCAAACATATGTCCTATGCAGCCCAGCTGAAAAAACTCCGGCTGTACAAAGTGGCATATCGCTTACTCAGAGGTGATCTCTGCCTGACTTACAAAGCCATGTCCAACTCAGAACTGATGGACATGCTCCACCTAAAGAAATCCAAGTCACTGCGAGCCACGCGCTCTAGTGAGCTAAACCTCACCACAACAATAAATAGAACATGCTGGAGGGATAGATTCCTGTCACAGAGACTCCCCATGCTTTAGAACAAAATTTCTAACTACATTAGGCAGAGCCCCTCACTAACACGCTTCAAGAGAAGCCTTGATGAGTGGATGGGTAACAGAAAATACACCCCTGGGATCACTTCATTGGCTCTGCTTGACAGAGGCTCAGTTAATTAATCAATGGGGCGGTGAAAGCTGACACACTCTGGCGAGGCTTATAAATGCCCTCGGGCAGATAGCCTAGTACCTACCAATGGACCTACTGTCTTCCCTTAGTTGCTAACCTCATAACACTTGGTATATTTATGCAGTTTAGCAACTGCATGATGCTCTCAGATAATAAAATACTACACCATTATAAACTACCTGTGAGAAAATCAAACATTTATTTAAGATGGAGGCAACACTCACAAAAAACACAGTCTGTAAGCTCTGCGTACTCCCTCACAACACCTTCACACAAATACATGGAAAATGACCATAGGATGATGCTGTAACAAAAGTCATTGCCTAAACCTCCAAGGTCAAATAAGACTAGCTCTCAGTGGAAATTAAAGAACAGAACACATTCTGTTATATCCACAATCAATAATCATCAGAAAAAAAAAATCAGCATACGTCAAGTACATATAAACCCTCCACTAACAATAATATACTGGTAATTGGTGACTCCATAGTATGACACACAGACTCTACTCATAAGACTACACAAAAACAGGGGTAACAGTGAGTTGTCTTTCTATTGCTGACATTTCTTATGCTTCAAGGGCCCTCAAGACACTTAGGATGAACAAATATGACAGCAACAAGGTGGTAGTCCATGTGGGTGCAAATACCCTGCCACAGAAAATTCTAAGGGAAATACAGAGAGACATTTCTGAGCTCTTCATGTATGTCACAGGTACAGGAATGAGTGGTATTGAGAGGAATTCTGCCTTCACTACGAATGATGCTGAGGTACATAGAAAGGATTATTGATTTTATCAATTACTTCAGTGGAACTCAGTCTGACATATTGCATAAAGGGCAAGGATAGGGGAACACTGAGATGAAAAAATGCTGCAGTTTGGTATCCATTAAAGATGAAGGCAGTAAGGAAGTTGGAAATAGAGGATTGTTTTAACATGTGTGTTTTCCTATTACAGGTGATAAGTAATGGGATCCTGGGGTATTAATACACTAACTGGACGAGGAACTGATTGCAATATAGACCAGGAGGCATGCAGCACTGAGATGATCTGGACTGATTGAATATGCAATGGGTCAGATACAGAAGGAAAAGATGGGCTCATCTTTTTTCGGATAATGATATGAAAGTTGTCTTGTAAAATATACCTAAATGTGTAAATGTACATTTGTTTGAGTGAAGTCAGGGTGATAAAGCCCTTTGGCATCATCTAGTCTTAGTGTAGGATTTAGGTCCTGGTGCTTTGCATTTCAGTGCTACATATTTGCTTGATGTGTCTGTAACTTGTCAGATGAAGTAATGACTGGCAAGATTGTAATATAAACAGGAGAATGAGGAAGGCATTTTTAATGTTAGGTAATGGTGAGTAAATACAAGGAGCTTCAGTGGAAGAAAGAAGCTTTGTGTACCTCAAGGGTATTAGAGCTGTAGCTATCTCATCTAGCACCAAGTGCCAGTCAATGAAGTACCACCCAAGGGCAAAAAAAGGACTTTGATTTACAGTAGAAAGCTGATTAGTCCATGACCCCACACCCCCAGCTCAAAATGGACTTTTGCTTTAAATGTGGACATCCGATTTGCACTTGTTTACCAATAGGCTCCCTACAGATACTACACAACCCGCATAGCTTAGGTCTTCAACTAAAGAGCAAAAACTGATACTGATTACAGTATACAAATATAGAGAATGTGAATAATAAGAGAAACAGGTTATTATACAAAGAGACAGTTTTTATTTTGAAGTTTGGGACTTTGGTCCCACAATGTTTAAATATTGATGGTTGTTTGAAATGTGTTATGTAGTTTAAAATATGTCTTTAAATGAAATTGTTCAAATGCATATTTTTAGGTATTTTAATGCTTAATTGCTTAATTGATTAATGGATTGAATGTTTTATTGGATGTTAGTGGGTATAAAATGAGTTAGTAGCATTGTGAATTTACTCCTTGAAGGCTTAGTACAAGCCGAGGTGCCAAAGTGTTTTGCAATAAATCGGGATTTACTTGACTATGAGTTGTTTCTTTTTAATATCCATCCAGCGTTTGTTGTATATCTGATACTGATTACTGTTGGTTCTTTAAGAATGGATGAAGAACAAAGGACAATAGAGCTGTAGGGGGCATGTTGTGCGAAACAGTGAAGCAAGGGAGAGTCCTGGTATCAAACATTAATGCAGTGTGGATTGATGGGTGTAGTGGAGTGGGATAGCTTGAATTTACACCAAAGCTGACATTCTAATAACATCAGCAGCAGGGGTTGGCAGATCAGTAATAGATCAGTGGATTGGAGGGTTGTAAAACTGGGGAATGGCTTGTGACGAAGTAGGAAATATGAATAGAATATAGGCATTAGTGAAAGCTGTGGGAGTGAGAGAATTGTAGGAGTAGGTTGTGTCACACCACTGCATGAGTATAATATATTGGTGGCAGGGAAAATTTGGTTGAATATGAACTGGATGATGGTCAGCAAACAGGTAAGATAATGTTTATGGTGCTATTTGGTGCTATACTATGCTATGCTTTAGGTTCTTGTTTCATGTATAGTTTTCAGAAGGCCAAATAAGACTAAAATCTGTTAGATTTTTAATACAATTCACACAAAAACCTCTGCAAGGACGGCAGGTGCACAGGCTAAAAGGCAATATCAAAAAATAAAACAGCCAGCACTCAACTGGAGCAAATATCTAGTTTTAATGTACAAAAACAGACCGGTTTCGGCCTACAGGCCTGTTTCAATGCAAAACACACCAGTACATTCCCCATCTTAAAAGAATAATTATAGCCCATTCAATTATTACAAATGTTCATTAAGACCAGGTGGAAACAATCCCCCAATTTTACTATCCAAGACTTTTCTTTTTTGTTCAAAACATTATGCCAACCACTTTTCATTGATCTATGTCCTAACACCCTATCAATAATAATGAATTTAAACATTGCTGTCTTGTGTATAATAGTATGTTTATATAAGGCATTAGTCAGATACTTATTTCTAATGCTACTTAGATGTTCTGAAATTTGCAATTTTAATGGTTGTTGGTTTAAAAGGCTGTGCAAGAGCAAATAGCCAGATATATAGCCCAGTCACTTTTACACTTGCCAAACATTCTAATAGAAAAAAACCCTAGATGTGTTCTTACTTGAAAATTCCTTAGTTGAACATATGAATTTCAAAAGGAGCAATGGCCACAGGGGTAACAACACACCACTTGTGTACCATCTATAGTAGTTTGTACAGAATTTATAGAGGGTAAAAAATGTTTATAGTGGCTAAAGTAACTACTTAAAGTTTTCCCTTGCCGAAAAGAAAAAGAGCATGTCTGACCTAACAACTCACACAACCTGTCATCTGTTAATAAAATGTCCCGATGTTGTTGTATCATATCTAAAAATCTATGAGTGTTCCTACCATAGGTGGTAGTGAATCTAATTTTGTTGCTAGAGCAAGGGCCACAATCTTTGTATTTCAAAAGCTCTCTTCTTGAATATGATTGTACTTCCGTACTAGTCTGCCTAACCTGTGCCAATGAATAGCCTTGTTCAACAAAACGACCTACAAGGTCATTATCAAAATGCATATATTCTTCAGTATTGGAACATATTCTATGTATTCTCATAAACTATGATTTAGGTATATTTGCTGTAATGTGCTTAGGATGACAACTGGATGCGTGGAGTAAAGTGCTGGAATGGTGGGGTTTTCTATAGAATGTACTAGACAAAGTTCCATCAGATTCCTTAGACACTTTAACATCTAAAAAAGAAATAGATGTAGCATCATAATTTACTGTAAACCTAATGCCCCACTTGTTTTCATTCAAATATTGAACAAATTCCTGTAAATATACAGCATCTGATTTCCACACCATCCAGCAGTCATCCAAAAATCTACGCCAGATATCAATCTCACCAAGAAAAATGTTGTGATGTATATCATATATTATTATCTGTTCCAAATACCCCATAAAGAGGTCAGCATAGATGAGTGCAAATGATAGCTGTACCCCTCAATTGCAAAAAAACATTTGGTGTTAAAGAAAAAAATAATTTTTAGATAACACATGCTCTGTTAAGCATAACAAAAATGTATTGAAGTCCAGGCTGTATAAGGACATCCTGTTTAGTCAATATTCTAAAGCAAAATACAAACGAAAATCAGTTGAGAACAGTCCACCAAATAAATATAAATGCCCTGTCTCAAATCTAATAGAATGCTGTACACCAATACACCAAAAAGAAAGACCAAAAAATTCCAATTAAAAATACACAAAAGCATTAATTCAATTTTTTCCAATCTTTCAAGACTCCTCAGAACACAACTTAAAAAAACAAATTATTAAAAAAAAAAATAAAAAAAACACAACAATCATCACCATCATTGACATGAAGTGCAGTTAATACTGAAACTGAAAAGTGCCAAAATCCTTCTTAATGTAAAAAAAAATTAATGTAATATATAATACAATACATTATGATATACAATTGATATATACAAAACACATAACAAATGAACTCTTATTTACAATTGTCTAAAATTATTATTTTATGAGACATGTTTAATACCAGGAGGATAGAGGCATAATTTTTTTTGACTTCACCTTACCTCCTTGTCACTCACCATTTTTTTAATGTCTCCACCCCTTACATTAGGTCTAACTATCTCTAAAATTCCAAAGGTAAAGTTGGAACACTCCTTACTAAGTTTTAAGTGTTTCCATAAAGCATTGTTCTCGTCCTGTTTCCTGATGCTATATTGGTGATCGTAAATCCTGTTACGTAAGCATCTGGTAGTTTTCCCTACATAGAAACAGGAACAATGAGTACAAACAGCTAAATATATCAAGTTTGTAGACCTACAATTCCCCTTTTGGAAGTAAATTTTTGTTTTGTTAAAATTCTGTAAGGTTAACTCCTGCACTGCCGTTATGTGTTGGCACTGTAAACAAGTGCCGCATTTGGTTGTGCCCCTCCTGTTGTCCATCTTGGTCTGTTTCTTCTCCAATAAAAACTTCAAATTCAATCCATTCCTATGTACAAAATGGGGCCCATTCCCCACTATGAATTTTAACAAAACAAAAATTTACTTCCAAAAGTGGTATTACCAGATGCTTACGTAACAGGATTTACGATCACCAATATAGCATCAGGAAACAGGACGAGAACAATGCTTTATGGAAACACTTAAAACTTAGTAAGGAGTGTTCCAACTTTACCTTTGGAATTTTAGAGACGGTTAGACCTAATGTAAGGGGTGGAGACATTAAAAAAATGGTGAGTGACAAGGAGGTAAGGTGGCAAGTCAAATTAAATGCCTCCACCTATCCTGGTATTAACGAACATGTCTCCATAAAACCGATTTTAGACAATTGTAAATAAGAGTTCATTTGTTATGTGTTTGACATCTTTGTATATCAATTGAATAGTTAATGTATTGTATTATACATAGTTTTTACATTAATGGAAGGATTTTATAGGTTTCAGTATTTTAGGCACTAGCACTTTAATTCAAGGATGATGGATTGACATGTGATGTTTTTCAAAAATTTAATGGATGTTTTTTTTTTTTTGTTTTGTTGGAAGTCCTTAGTGGAATGAATGAAAGCAACTGCATTTGTGTGTGTGTTGATTAAATTTTTTTTGTTTTCAATTTTGGTGTCGTGCTGGTGCATTCTATTACTTCTGAGACAGGAGGCGTGCTTGCATTAATATTCTAAAGCACACAGACCAGCCCGATGAGGAATACTAGTATATAAAGACGTAACGTCTAAAGTACATAGTAACCAGTTAGACAATTGGGCATCTGAAATAATATTCAAAAATTCAGTAGTGTCTTTTATCCTGGCCCTCACTCCTGATAACAACGGCTTTAAATAAACAGTCAAATAGGCAGACAAAGGTTCAGTTGGGGAGCCTTTACTGGATACAATCGGTCTACCCAGTGGCTGCTGCATGTCCTTGTGAATTTTAGGGAGAAGGTAAAAATATTGAGAAGATGGATTTTTAACCTTCACATGGAACATTATATGTTTGTCAATAATCCCCTCACTAACAGCAGACTCTAGAAACATGTCAATTTATTTTTTGAAATCAGAAGTGGGATCATAAGGCATACATGCATATAATCTGTTATCTTGCAGCTGATTGTTAGTTTCAGTGACATATAAAGATTTATCCATAATAACAGTTGCTCCACCTTTATCAGCTCAAACTATAACTATATTTTTGTTATTTTTCAGCTGTGTCAAAGCATTCCTTTCTTCACTAGATAAATTAGGAGGAGAAACATATTGTTGACTATTTAGCGCAAAATGTAGCTCCTTAAGTACACATTTCTGAAATACTTCTACATTCTTATTCATAGGTGGAATACATGTTGATTTATTGAACTTAAAGCCACTATTGTCACTAACAGATTCCCCATTCTGAAAAAATAGTTTCAAATTAAGCAGTCTGCAAAAAGCATATAAATCTTCCACAAAGACATCCTCAGGGACAAAAAAAACCCTGGAATAAAATTGAGGCCCTTGCTCAGCAACACGCTTTCAGATTCAGACAAAACCACTGAAGAGATGTTAATCACATTACTGGAAGACACTGTCTGGGTTTCAGGAATTTCAGCATGGCTTCCAGAGATCCATCGAGCCCTATTTTTGGACTTATGTTTCCTACCCCTCCTCCTTTTCCTAAAGGTAAAGGGGCCATGTCAGAATTCAATAACAAATTGTCCTGCATTCCCATACATGACTTTTTGGTAGCTGGTGGCATTTGCTGTCTATCTACCTCTGTATCCATATATGATGAGTCTTCTCCTGAAGTATCACTCAGAGATTTTTTCAAAATAGACACATTTATTTTTCTTTTCTGCCCAGTAAACATAAATTGCTTCTGAGCAAATCTAACATTCTTACTTTGTTTGCCATTTTTAATAAACTCAAAGGGCTTACCTAATTGGTAGTCCCTTGAGTCTCTATTGAATTTACCTATCTTTCTTTCTTTTAAACTTTGTTCAAAAAGAAGTAATTATTCTCTCAGCTTATTTAAACAGTCTTTATAAATAATAGAGCCCTCAAAAGATTTAACTTTCTCACAAATAAGGGCATCTTCTGGTATATATAAATCTATCTTTCGTTCATAAAAATCATGTAAGGTTTTTACAAACTGTAAAGATGTTTTCTGCTGAATATCTGCCCAAGATGACAATAAAATATCATCCGCTTGACTAACTAAAGGTTTAATATGGACTCTTAGGCCCCTGGAAGTGATCCCTTTGTCTAAATAGACCTTAAAGAGTCATAAATGCTACACAAAAGATCTTAGATTTTTCATGTGTTTAATAAGCTGGTCAAAGAAAGAAATACAAGTCTGGTCCAAATTATTGGCTGTCTGACTGCTCATCACATTTGTATTCCCCATTCCAAAAACTAAGATGTTTTCCTTATCCACTGACAGCCCCTTTAGAATAGCTGTTAAATCCATACTTGAAAAACTGACATACACCAATTGAATCAAACATTCACAATTCACTCTGCATACATAAAAATGCTGTTATGCCCACATATAAATCCTACCAACTAATGGCAAATATTAATGCTGTCCCTGTTTTAAAACAATAGAGCATTTATACTAAACTTTCATTTACTTTCATATGTAATAAACATATCTTATATCAAACTGCTATTGATAACGCACATTTTAATCAAAGCATTTATCCAGAAAAATGATTATATTTATAACATAAGGCTTCCTGAATTTTCATAAACATTCATTTTTTCAAGAAAAACATTTAAAGTTCATGTCCATAAAGTCAAAAGTCCATTGAGCTTTTATTTAAAACTAACAGGATGGTATTCACTTCTTCTGTTCATTCATTCACAACTTCTGAGGAACCAACGGTATTCACCCCTTCTGGCCTTCTTAAATTTGCCCAACAGTCTTAACGAAACTATATTTCACAGTACAAATTTTCCAAAAGCACCTCTGTTATGGCATGAACCAATGTTTAACACTAACATTCTCCTTATGCAAGGAGAAAAATTGCTGACAAGAAAAACTTTCAGGGAGCCCTCCATTTCACAAACAAACAATCATCATGGACTTAATCTTAATGTTATGCCCAGAAAGTATTTTCACAAAGACCACACATCCGCATAGTGAAAATATTTAAATGCAATGAGAATTATGTTCTTTTTCAAAAGTTAGCTTACAAAATAAGGACCCAACATATGTTTTCTAGTGTTAAAGACCACAATAACTAGCATATTCCAAAGAAATATATTAGTGCCAAACTTTTCCAGTTGAAGCAAATACACGTCACAAAAATGGCATCCATAGCAAATGGAGACAGTCCAAACAGTCATAAAGCCCCACAGACTAAATAATATTTAACATAAATCACCAGTACTTGCCCAAGTGAGAAAGAAATGTCCCAGACAAAAAAAAATAAGAATCTCGCTTCTGTCCATTATGAGAACAAATAACTTTCATAGCCAAATGTTAGAAAAAGGTGCCCTCCATTGTTAATGACACCAACAGAACCAACAAAAGTTCACAAATACACAGGAAGCTCCAAACCTTCTTACAAATCTTCCATAGATGAAAAATGATGCCTTATATAAACATATTATTATACACAACACAGCAATGTTTAAATTCATTATTATTGATAGGGTGTTAGGACATAGATCAATGAAAAGTGGTTGGCATAATGTTTTGAACAAAAAAGAAAAGTCTTGGATAGTAAAATTGGGGGGATTGTTTCCACCTGGTCTTAATGAACATTTGTAATAATTGTTTAATGGGATGCAATCATTCTATTATGTTATGTTATATAAGATGGGGAATGTACTGATGTGTTTTACACTGAAAAAGGCCTGTGGGCTGAAACCGGTCTGTTTTTGTACATTAAAACTAGATATTTGCTCCAGTTGAGTGCTGGCTATTTGTTTTTAGATTTTTAATATAAGTCATGGATTACAATCTGGACCAAATGTGAGAATTTAAATGATGTGGTTCATGTCATAAAACCTAACTTGGTGCAACTAATAACCGATTATTGGTTATTAGCAAGTATTAAGTCAAGCAAGCTTTTGAACAGATATAAAATAGATGCAGAAAAGGACTGATTGTCACAAGAAGTTTACATGGGTTTTACATCTACCAATTAAGTTGCATAATTAACTTAAAACATCAGCCTTTTTCCCTATTTTTTCTCTCCCAGTCATCAGCAAACATGCCTAGGCTCTCTCTTCAATATGAGTGTGAATTTTGGAAGCAATGGTACTGATGGTCAATAAAGACTGAAAAGTGAAAAACTTCACCGCATAAAAAACCTTATTCAGCACTTTTGTCTCAACAAGACTTCTTCACAAAAACAGTAAAGCTGCTCATTAGTGGCTTAAATATGCTTCAAACTACTGATAAAAATCAATTAACCAATAAAAACTTAGTATCAATTCAGAAACTCCATTACTGTTGTATTAATATTTAATGGAATGTGTTATATGTAAACTGTGCATGTCTTTTTAATTTTTGGAGTTTCTTAATTGATACTAAGTTTTTATTGGTTAATTGATTTTTATCAGTAGTTTGAAGCATATTTAAGCCACTAATGAGCAGCTTTACTGTTTTTGTGAAGAAGTCTTGTTTTGACGAAAGCATTGAATAAAGTTTTTTATACGCCAAAGTTTTTCACTTTTCAGTCTTTATTGACCATCAGTACAATTGCTTCCAGTTTTCTTTGGTGTTTATTTGGCTTTGGATTCTCATTTTCTAAGTGTGTGTGAATTTTCTCAATGTTTTTGGCACTCTATGTAGTTCAGAAGGCTGCAGTGTGAATTTGACACACGTACTTAAGAATGGATGATATATTTCTGTAAATAACTAATGACCACTCACTTGTACTAAGATTTCAAAGCCATATAATTCCACAGTGACACTAATGTTCTCCAATAAGGGTTGACACAGACAAATAACTTGTGTCAGATCCATGCACTAAAAGTAAATGCCAAGAAATGCATAATAGTATCCTTTGTGAAGTCTTCTACTCTTGGTAATTATTGTATTGACAACACACCCCTAAGAGTTGACCCAGTAGTCAGTGACTTGGGGACACACATAGACAATAATCTAGCTTTTCACCATCATGTGTCTACAATAGTGAGGAAATCATTCTATATTGTGCAAGTTAGAAACAAAGGTATGGCATCTAGGTCCAAAGAAGTCATTGTTCCATTGTATTTAGCATTCATCAGACCTATCATTGAGTACAATGTCCTATTTGGTATGTACCTAACCATGCACATCTAACAACTGGTACAGACACAGAAGTTCCTCAATAAAAGAATTACAAGATTTAACATGTCTTATGCAGACCAGTTGAAAGCCCTGTCCCTGTACTCTGTCTCCTACAGGCTGTTGAGAGGAGAACTATTCCTGACATACAAAGCATTGTCAGACCCCAACGGGGAAGTCGGACAAGGCATTGTCAGAGCCCCCCTGGTGGACTTCCTGGATATCTGTAAAACAAAAAAACACACTAGAATTACCCATTCTAAAGACTTTAACCTTGCCTGTGATATAAATAGGACCTGCTGGAGAGACAGGCATTTATCCAAGAGACTATCTCTTCTCTGGAACAGGCTCACCATCCATGTGAAGCAGAGTTCCTCCCTAACTCATTTCAATGTAACTTGGACAGTTGGACGGGGAACATAAAATCCATCCTGGTTTGGCACCTGTGTCTCTAATGGACACAAGCAGCGTGTAAAAGTTTCATCTCCCAGGCCGCTGCTTGTACATTTTCATCTCCTAAGCCCTTGTTTATACTTGTCAAAGGTACCAACCTTGTCAGAGATTTGGGATGCATGGCTAGGTTTAAAAAGACTATAGTGATTGCTAGTCTAATACATACCTATGAACCTATAAACACCTTCAAAAAGATAGAGGCATTTTTTTGAGGAAGGAAACTTACATGATGGCAGAGAATACTGACATGAGGTTGCAGTATGTGCCCTATGTGTAAGGTAGGAAAGAATGATATTAATACTTGTTTTTGTTACCCAAGATCCCAAGGGATCATAAAGCCTCCATCTCCCATTGACCCAGTTGTTCCTCACATTTCCATTGTCTGAAAACTCTATGCACAGGAGACAATAGTCAGGATCACAAGCCATCATCCTGTGGATAGTCTGAAGATTTTTTCTTTGCTCATAGCCCCTCCACTTGTTGAACACTAGGGTCAGCACAATGCTTACTGTGATAGACTCACACTGACTTTGGTACTTTCACATACTCTCTCTGCCTAGGTATGCAGGGTTGCAGCTTTTGCCAGACTTGTGTGCCCACATCCTACTTTCATGCAATTACAAACACCTAACTTCTGACTCACAATGTTATTTCTGTGATAGGATATATTTTAACCCCTTCCCTCTGGGGTACATGAGACAGCCAGTTCCTCCTGTGCTCGGGCCACTATTCAAACCTGGGTCATCTGTGTTGCAGCCAAGGCTGTATATTACTTCACCACAGTGCTACATGAATGATATTAATGCTTAAAAACAAATTGGTGGTAGTAAAAGTAAAGGGGAAACATTATAAATGCTCAGAAAAGGGATGTGGTATGCATGTTATAGTGATAAAGACAGAGCTTTGTGTAAACTATAATGCATGTGGGTATTTATTTGTTTAATTATTTATTGTTCTTTACTGGGTGAGCAGACTGGTATGGGACCCTTTTCAGCAACTTCCTGGGTTGTAAGTCAGAGACATAATAATTATGTACATTGCAATTTACTGTTGACATAAGAGATAAATATGCTGATAACATAGCAGGTGTGGGCAAATGCAGTTGATTATACAGAGAAAAGAAAAAGAAATGTTTCTAAAAAGCTGGTAGACAGAATAAAATGAAACAGAATTCTCAAACTCACTTGAAAATGGCATAGAAAAAACTAAAGCAGTACTAGAAATTCAACAGTCTCATACTGGACACTTAACTTACTCTTACAGGCCTGCACTTGGTAACCTAACATGTGATTGATACATACGTCTCAAGTGCACAGATTTTCTCAGAATGTCCATATTTTTACTCATATTTTTAGTCCATTTTGCATAAAATCATTGTTTTCTGTCAAATTAGTGGCAAATCATTAAAGATTAAAGTTAGAAAATAATGACAGACATTTTGAGTTTCAGAATTTATACCCTTCAGAAACTTTGTGGTAATGCAAAACTTTGTAAGTTTGTAAGAGCAATATTTAAAAAGTGTCCCTATTTTTGGGCCTTTGTCCCACTTTTATTTATGGCTTTGTCCAGATTTCTTGCTCTAAGAGGTTGAGAGGTATGTTGATGAATAGTATTTCGAATGGCATTTAATCATACTTAATCAAATGGAATGATAGTCAATGACTGTCGAAGGTAATGACTACAGTAACACTGAGGTGATGGTAAGAAAGACCAGTGAGGCAAGAACAGTAGGATAATAGTAAATACATATAGAAATTAGTACTTCGTTAGCACTTCACCACCAAGTGAAATAGGTAATAACAAACAAACAAGCAAATAAATAAATGCATACAACAACAAAAGCAACAGAGTATAGCAACAAGGTCCCCATCACTGAAGCATTGCAGCAAAGTACCTTCTCCACACGATGGCAAAAAAAAAAAAAAAAAAAAAATATTAAAACCAGTTTAGAAGAATCCAGATTACTGACAAGGCTTTCCAATGTCCGTGACTGATCCCAATGAATAAGCAAGCAGCTTGCTATAAACAGCTATAAAAGTCTTCTTTAAGACTACTAAAGCAAATGTTCCCTGGTGCCACCTTGCTGCCTTTTAATATTTTACTGTCAATGTTCTTGTAGTTGTTATGGTCAGTGATCACTGACTAGGACGTTTGATCACTTGTCTATGACTAAATGCTGTTTGATCTAGTATGAGCTGATCACAAGTTAGAAAGCTCTCACACCTTCTACTCCACAAGCATGTAATAGCTTCCACCCTAGAAATGCGCAGTCTGAATACCTTATATAAACATGCACTGTTGTCACTTTCTCCTTGTCCATGCCTCTAGTTTCCAAAAGGAAGGACAGCTGTCTGCAGATTATTGGCTATATGGTGTTCCAAGCCACAGTGATCCCAAAATGTATAATATTTAGGTGACTTTTATCCCCATGGCTGATAACCATAAAATATCTGTTTAATTAGACAATGTCCTTTTGTTCCTCCACTTTCAGGATTCTGAACAGGTAGAGCTGCCTAAGAAAAGACCATCATCCAGGCAACCATGAGAGTGTTTTGATGGCATCCCTGCAATGACAATATTTGGATATGACTAACCCTACTCTCTGAGCAGGGGAAAATGTGAACATTATTAATGTAGTGACCACAATGCATGCTTCATTGCACTTGCTTCGAGAGCAGCCACACATTGTGGCTTGGTGAATCTAAGCTCTATTCCTAGCCTACCCCTCTGCATTGTCTCTCCTTCTCTGAGGGATAGTGGTAGTGTATGCAGCTAACCCCAAGCCTCCTTCTCAACAGGATGTGCTCACCCAAACTACCTGCTAGCTCTGTCAAGTGCAAAGTTACAACTTGAAATTTGGTAATCTAGGTTATACTTAGGCTTTATCCCTCTATGCTACCAGCACTGGAATCACAAAAAATATTACCTAGTAACTGTAACTCTACACAAACTGCTGCTCCCCAGAGAATTTTGCTGACTTAGAGCACAGTCTGTGAACATCGGGGCTGTTCACCTTGTAGCATAGATATACAGATGCACAATATGATGCACAGGCTCATTTATTCTGATCTGCAGGTGCTTGTGGAGATAAAGGTTTGCACTTTCTACAAAACAACTATATGCTGCAATAACAGCTGATTTACTGACACCACTGACCAGTTCCTTGTCCTATGTAGCTTTCAGCAATTTGAAAATTATTGTAATGTTATGTTTCCATACACAGGACATGTTCTGTTTGTGGAATTGACATGAAAAAAAAATGAATGAACTGAATAGTTGTGAGATATGCATAAAGAAATCTCAGTTGTACCACAACAAGGATAATCAGAAGACAGGTCCATGTCGGAAAGCAGGCCTTAAGTGTTGGCAGTTCAGTGTCCCTGTTTCATTTTTTGAATTTATATGCATTCAACTAAATGGGTGCATATAACGATACATTATTTTAACAGTGGACATACTACTGGTGTTTAGCTAGAAAGGCAAATGTATTTGTGTACCCATTCTGATAACCCTGAGTACCATATCAAATAGATTTGTAGGCCAAAGTATCTGTAGTAATGTTTGAAAAGTAAGTAAATACATTTGACAGATGTTTTGCTTTCAGTATAAAATAATCATTATAGCCTGAGTTATGGTATTTGGAGTTAGACCTTATGCCGGTATTTCATTAACTAAATCAGCAAATGTTATGCTTAAGTACAGAGCATCTTTTTTCTTTTTCTTCTTTTCATAAAATGCTTTCGTTAATATGTCCAATCTTAGAGGTGAATTATTATTTACATTTTGTATGGCTTGTTGAACTATAGTAGTTGTCACCGGGATATTAATCAGGTCCATTTTCATTTTCTCAAGAAGCTATGGGATGTCAGCTTCTGCTATAAAGTCATGATTTCTGATGCCCTCAGAGGGAGATTTGGAGGTGGATGTAACATGCTGATGAATAAAAATGGTCTCATTCAGTTTTGTGGGCTTTATGTGAGTCTGTATATGTTAACCCAAAAGTCTACATTGCTGTCCAGTCACTGTATATCATAAAAGCAGTGCTGATTTATTACAATTTTTGTGGCTTAGACAGCTTTTTTTTTGTTTAAAAAATATTTCTAAGATTCTTTATTGATGCTTACATATTTTAACTCTCTGTAAGAGCATTCTTTTTTAACACATTGTAACTACATTTTAAGTAATGTAAGACTTTGGTTTTAGTTGTTTTAAAACTTGCATTGTGGGGAGGCATTTAGAATTAAACCACTAATCTGTATATTACAGATTATTATTATTATTATTATTATTATATAATAACTAGTATTATATTGCAACATCTTGTAGCAGTTTATTCTTTCAACTTATTTTTTGTATAGTATTTTGTAATGTAATTTTTATTGTATTGGATTATACTGTATTTGTATTGTACTGTAAGTGGAGCTTTTCTCCCCGGGCCACTGCTGAAAATGGGTTCTGTAGACCCAGTCAAACCACCCCGGTAAACAAATGTCAAATAAATAAATAAATAAATAAAATAAATAAATCTAAATAAAAAAAGAATACTAACAGCATAGGTTAGATGGCTTTGACTATTTTAGAATAGTCCTTTTATTTTCTCACAACACCTACTGCAGCAAAACTGTTTTATTTGGAGAGCAATGTTTTTTTCTCTTTTCTAAATGTATTTAAATGGTGCATCTGCAAGAAATTGCCAGGACACTCGGTATTTCTTCAAATGCTGTACAAACACACTGCTGTAATCCACAACAAATAAAATACTGTTTAAAAGCAAGACTCAAATGATAAGGTGTATTACATAACCTGTAAATACGAATACTTAGATTATGTTATTTAAAAACTAAAAATGAGAGACTTACTGTAATAGTAAACCATTTGGGTTATATCTACCTTAATGGTAAGTGCTTCTGGTCAGCAATTACAAAAGCAATGACAAAATCAGCGGTTTCATTCCTGTCAGATACCAATATGAGTTACATGTTGAGAAGGTATTAATGTACGTATGAGGCTCCCTCATGTATCCTGCATTGTTACATGTTCTCTTCAGTTCTTCTCTCCATTTTAGGGTTGCACACTTTCTAACATTTTCCTTCATTAAAATGTATTAAATTGTCAAGAAAAGGTAAGTGTGTTTTGTCTCCTTCCTTCTGGCTGCCTAACTATACATAGATGACTGGATAAATAAGCACCAGAGGAGAAAGGCTACAACAACCTTGTTGAATAAAATATAGAAATTTATTACCACAGTTCCGGCTGGCACAGAAAAAAATCCAAAAGCTGTTCAGCACACAAAGTCCAAACTGTTGAGAGCACAAACACAAAGAATAGATACAGAAGCTGTTCAGCACACAAAATCCAAGACTGTTGAAAGCACAAACGCTATGTCTCCACACCTGCGTTTTCGTTTAGGACACTTCTTCAGATGCACTACACTATACATAGATGACCTGTTAAAGATTTTCACTGCATGGTATTAGAATGGGGACCTGCTGCTTATGTAGTTACAGAAAAATCTGACTATTTCCATTTGAGTAAAGGGGAAAAATTAAGGAAAAAGGCAACCAAATCAAGCCTAATGAAGGCCTGTGATGAGAGAGCTGATTCTGTGGTGACAAGGCAGAATATGGTAGCAAATGGGAGAGATAACCCTGATAATGTGACAGAAAATACCTTGCAGTTTCACCAAATAATAACAAGAGTTACAAAACATAAATGTAAAATTCTCTTACTTCCTGTCTAAACATACTAGGGGTGATGCTAGACATTGAGCAGACACTTACAGCTCACTCTGACCGACTATAAGATGTGGATACCATTCTGGTGGAATTCATGCACAGAATAGTTGCACTAGAGACAAAGATGCACCTAATGGAAGA